>NC_071099.1:7820480-7952980 GCF_027358695.1 Spea bombifrons
GTGTGTGTTTGGGTGTCAGTGTGTCAGAGCCTGTCCTGGTTTGTGTGTTGGTGTGGCAGAGCCTGTCCTGGTGTGTGTTTGGGTGTTGGTGTGGCAGAGCCTGTCCTGGTGTGTGTGTGTGTATTTGGGTGTCAGTGTGGCAGAGCCTGTCCTGGTGTGTGTGTGTTTGGGTGTCAGTGTGTCAGAGCCTGTCCTGGTGTGTGTGTGTGTTTGGGTGTCAGTGTGTCAGAGCCTGTCCTGGTGTGTGTGTTTGGGTGTTGGTGTGGCAGAGCCAGTCCTGGTGTGTGTGTTTGGGTGTCGGTGTGGCAGAACCTGTCCTGTGTGTGTGTTAGGGTGTCGGTGTGGCAGAGCCTGTCCTGGTGTGTGTGTTTGGGTGTTGGTGTGGCAGAGTCTGTCCTGGTGTGTGTGTGTTTGGGTGTTGGTGTGGCAGAGCCTGTCTGTTTCTTGGCACTTAACTTACAATAGGTATTATTTCATTTATACTTATCCAGAGATAAAATGCCCTCCTGAAGTTGCAGTGACTTCAGGGGACAAAACGTTCAAGGCCCTGAAATAATTTAGTGGAAAAATAAAGGTATTATGTTATTTACTCTATAATATTTATTTTAAGGATTAGTCGCACTTAATTGTGGCTTCAGGCTTCCCATGTTGAATGATCAAGTATTATGTTAGTCCAATAACAAAAGTATCATTCCATAGCACATTACTTTTGGTGGGGGGAACTCTCCTCTCTGACAGCTGGGGAAGGTCTGCGCTATGGACACAGACAACCCCCCGCTGCTAACGGCACCTCCTTCCGGCTGCAGCGGATGTTGCCTACGCGACTCGCGTAGATGTCTGCCAACTGCCCCGATTACACACCAGGGAGTCAGAAGCACCAGTAAGTTGTGAGGGATCTGGATCTTAGTCTCATAGGCAGCCCTATTTGAGGTCTGATTATAAGACGACCCCGATTATAAGAGCATTTGCTCTGAAAAAAACCTCATCTTATAATTGAGCAAATACTGTGTATGTATATATATATATATATATATATATATATATATTTAATTTTTTTTTTACAGTGGTATGATTTAATGGTGGAAGCTATATATTTTGCATTATTGTTTTTGTGTGGGACAGCGGGATTCCCAGAGAGCGTTGTAGAGATTTGTACACATCTTAGACCCTGCCTTTTTACTTTCCCTCTACTGATTAGCTTCCAGCAATGTTTGCACTTTCCATAGCGCCCTTCTTCTACCCTTTCATAGTGCTCCCAAATTGGGGCAAGGAGAGTCTTGGACGCTGCCCTTTTAGGTGCTGCTTATACTGGTTCTGGGTGGATGAGCAGCAGCAAGACTAGTACTGTGAACACTGGGAGATGGCACATTAATTTCACTCTCCGTCTCTAGACTCTCCACACTGCTACTTTGGCTACTAACAGCGGTTGTTCATCTTACTGGCACAGTTACAGTACTGGTGGTGGTAACTGTGCCAGTGCAAACAGTACTGGCCATAGAAATGGTAGCAGGACTGCTATTTTTTTTTTTTTTTTTTAATTCTACCAGATTGGGTAGGTTTTGCTGTTGGTGGTGGTGATGATGAGGAGTAGATGAGTAGAGGAGAAAGTGGAGGCTTAGGGGGAAATTGTGTACTAGGCATTCGTAGACTGCTCCCTAAGGAATCTGATTCCTGACCACTCATATTCTCTATTCTATCCTCTACTTTCTCCGGTTCATTGTCAAGTTCAGATCCAATGGAATTGGCAAATTTTTGGCCTACTTGTCTGACAAGACTGATGCAAAGGCTGCATCGTAGAAGAACTGCTGGTGGTAGTGGTGGTAGATGGAGCCTGTCCCTCCCTCCTTTTCTTAGTCCCAAAAGGAGGATCCATTTCAAGTTGTATGTTGTGTTGTGTTTAACAGGGGACCAGGAGAATAGTTTATTAATAAAATTGAGAAAAATATGATTTAAAAAAGAAATTAAAAAAAAAGGAAACTCCAAAAATTTAGAGGAAGTTTCTCTTCAGTGCTACTGATGAAAAACTATGCACAACTGCACTGTGCTGCGGTCTGCAGTCTGCCAAATTTCTCAAGTTATTTAACAATTGTTTAACTAAAGCCACTAAATGGTCCAATCCCGTGGGCCAAAATAAAATCACAGTTACTACACCAATGCCACATGGAAAAAGAAATTTGAGCGCAAACACTCTGGAATGTCAAAAGCTATAATTTTTGGGAAGATTGGATAAACTTTTTGGTTGACGGTAAATTAGACCCTAGAATTGAAAACAATCCAGTCAGATAACTCCCTAAATATCACACACACCGAATATTGATAGGAAATCTAGTAAAGACGAATGGAATCAATTGTAAGTCTCGTATGTCATTGTAATGTAATTTTTTATTGTTTTTAAATGCAGAAGTGACAAATGTTTATTCTTTTCTTTGTATAGTAAAATTGATATTGTGCCAAGATGTATATAACTAACTGCATTTTTGTTTAATAAATAATAATAATAAAAAAAAGCAGCACAGACATTGGACGAGCCCTCAGCATGATGTCACAAGAGGGAGCTGATTGGACGAAGATCAGCTCACTCAATCTGTGTCCTTCTCTTCTTGGTCGCGCAGCGAAAACGAAAATGAACACGAAGGTTCTTCGTTTTGTGCGTCTTCCTCTTCGTGTACGGTTTGAGCAACGAAAACACACTATTCGTGTTCGTTTTCATGTTCGCCCGAATATGAACGCACAAGTCTAATTATAACTATGTGTGTAATCTTTATATAATTCTATCGTGCCAAGGTTATAGTAGTAGTTGAGTGAGAATTTTAAAAGGGATGACAGCTTGCTATAGGCTAATGATTATATTATTCACTAAAGACCATTTGAAAACACTACACCTTAATGCAGGACCAATTTAATTTGCAAATAAAAGGGACAGCCATGGAGTCAAATGTAGCATAGGTAGTATGCTCATTTTTACACAAGGAAATTTGAGACTAAACAGATCTGTACGTTGTACATTTTGGAAATGTTTTATAGTTTGGAGATGTTCAATCTCTTATGGGTGTTTGTGACACTGCTTAATTCAATAGAAGCAGATATTAAAAATAAATCATTTACACATATTCTAATTTTAGACAAGTCGTTTTTTCTAAAATCTAAAACTTTTTTTTGTGTGTGGTATGACTCATGAGTCATTGTTCTTATAGTAACCCCTTACTGACCAATGATGGGCCAGACACATTCCAAAGAACACAGTTAAGGACCAATGACATGCCCAAACCCCCAAAACGTTGAAGGGGCCCCATGTGATCACCCCGTGCGATCAATGCGAAAGCCCTTGTCCTGAAGACAAAAAAAAACCAGCTCTGTCCTTAAGGGGTTTGTTGTGTAATTGTTTCTTTATTTTTGGGAGGAGAGTGTGTAATTGTTCCTCCCTTTGATAATAAAACCACAAAGAAGCAGGTGGTATTACCTATGACTAACTCCAGCATTTTTACAGAACGTGTCAGGTATTGATTTAGCTATTTATTGTTTGATTTTTTATTATTATATCAGCACTTTGTGAATTTTTTATGGTCACATATTGTTAGGCCTACAAGGCCAAGCGACTCAGCTATTTGCAAAAACACAAGAACTTTCTAAAATGAAATAAAAGAGACTCAACTATTCATGAAAAAAGTTCCTTACAGGTTTGGGGCTGCATTACTGGAACTTAAGTTGGGGATTTGGTCAGAACCAGTGGTCTCCTCAATGCTGACAAGTACAGGCAGTTCCTTATTCATTATGCAATACCAGAGGGAGACATCTGATTGGCCCCAAATGTATTCTGCAGCTTGACATTGATCTCAAAACTACAGCCAACGTCATCAAGAATGTCATCAGCGTAAAGAAGAACAAGGAGTCCTGGAAGTGATGGTATGGCTCCCACAGAGCCTTCATCTCAACACCATCATGTCTGTCTAGGATTACATGGAGAGAGAAGCAGCAGAGGCTGCATAAATCCACAGAACTGTGCTTAGTTCTACAAGACGTTTGGAACAACTTACCTGCTGAGCTCCTTAAAATGTGTGCAAGTGTACCTAGAAAAATTGATGCTGTTTTGAAGGCAAAGGGTAGTCACATCAAATATTGATTTTATTTAGATTTTTGTTTTGTTCACTCACTTTTGTTTATTTTTAACATTTAACAAAAAGCAATCAACACAGGTAGAAGGCATAGCGCCACGTACCTGGCAACAATATTCTCCAGGCGAAAATCTTTTTTGTCGCTGTCATGTACTGTGATGTATTGTTTTGTATGTGTAAAATTACATTTGACTAGCAAATGTGGAATGGTATTATGAATAAGGATTTGAATGTTTAGATTTGTAATTTTAAATGCTCAAGGATTAAATCCCTAGTTTAAAAGATCTATTCTATTAAAATTGCTGAAAGAACAAATGATAGATATAGTATTTTTACAGGAGACGAAAGATAATTTTACACTCAAGTCAAATAATTTTCCTACAATTATTTGCGCCATGCTGAAGGAAAATAAGGAGAGGCGTAGCAATAAAAATTATAATGCCAGATATATTATATGAATACACAAACTAAACGGGATTTTTTATACATTAGCAAAGTGGATTACAACAAGGGCTGTTAATTATAGTGGGTAATTACAACTGTGTGATATATAATAGTATAGATAGAATATCAAATAAAAAAAGAGAGAATCTTACTAAGAAACATAATATTCTAAATAAAAGGTTTATTTATACTCTCCTGTTTCTTAGTAAGATTTTCTTCTTTTACTTGATATTCTATCTATCTACAGTGTGTCTTTTAGGGTGCTGATCTATTAGACCTCTGAAGAACGCTCCATCCTGAGGACAGAGATTATACACTGCTCTAAAAATTAAAGGGAACACTAAGATTACACATCCTAGATCTGAATAAATGAACTAATCGTATGACATACTTTCGTCTTTACATAGTTGAATGTGCTGACAACAAAATCACACAAAATTCTCAATGGAAATCAAATGTATCAACCCATGGGGGTCTGGATATGGAGTCACACTCAAAATCAAAATGGAAAACCACACTACAGGCTGATCCAACTTTGATGTAATGTCCTTAAAACAAGTCACAATGAGGCTCAGTAGTGTGTGTGGCCTCCACGTGCCCGTATGGCCTCCCTACAACACCTGGGCATGCTCCTGATGATGTTGCGGATGGTCTCCTGAGGGATGTCTTCCCAGACTTGGACTAAAGCATCCGCCATCTCCTGGACAGTCTGTGGTGCAACATGGCGTTGGTGGATGGAGCGGAACATGATGTCCCAGATGTGCTCAATCGGATTCAGATCTGGGGAACGGGCGGGCCAGTCCATAGCATCAATGCCTTCCTCTTGCAGGAACTGCTGACACACTCCAGCCACATGAGGTCTAGCATTGTCTTGCATTAGGAGGAACCCAGGACCAACCGCACCAGCATATGGTCTCACAAGGGGTCTGAGGATCTCATCTCGGTACGTAATGGGAGTCAGGCTACCTCTGGCAAGCACATGGAGCACTGTGCGGCCCCCCAAAGAAATGCTACCCCACACCATTACTGACCCACCGCCAAACCGGTCATGCTGGAGGATGTTGCAGGTAGCAGAACGTTCTCCACGGCGTCTCCAAACTCTGTCACGTCTGTCCCATGTGCTTAGTGTGAACCTGCTTTCATCTGTAAACAGCACAGGGCGCCAGTGGCAAATATGCCAATCCTGGTGTTCTCTGGCAAATGCCAAACGTCCTGCACGGTGTTGGGCTGTAAGCACAACCCCCACCTGTGGACGTCGGGCCCTTATACCTCCCTCATGGAGTCTGTTTCTGACCGTTTGTGTGGACACATGCACATTTGTGGCCTGCTGGAGGTCATTTTGGAGGGCTCTGGCAGTGCTCCTCCTGCTCCTCCTTGCACAAAGGCAGAGGTAGCAGTCCTGCTGCTGGGTTGTTGCCCTCCTCCGGCCTCCTCCACGTCTCCTGATGTACTGGCCTGTCTCCTGGTAGCGCCTCCATGCTCTGGACACTACGCTGACAGACACAGTAAACCTTCTTGCCACAGCTCGCATTGATGTGCGGATGGCACATCAATGCGAGCTGTGGCAAGAAGGTTTGCTGTGCTGGATGAGCTGCACTACCTGAGCCACTTGTGTGGGTTGTAGACTCGTCTCATGCTACCACTAGAGTGAAAGCACCGCCAGCATTCAAAAGTGACCAAAACATCAGCCAGGAAGCATAGGAACTGAGAAGTGGTCTGTGGTCACCTCCTGCAGAACCACTCCTTTATTGGGGGTGTCTTGCTAATTGCCTATAATTTCCACCTGTTGTCTGTTCCATTTGCACAACAGCATGTGAAATAGATTTTCCATCAGTGTTGCTTCCTGAGTGGACAGTGTGATTTCGCAGAAGTGTGATTGACTTTGTGTTACATTGTGTTGTTTAAGTGTTCCCTTTATTATTTTGAGCAGTGTATGTGTTTCTCCAGATCTTAAAATACTCTAGCATAGACCTGATACTAAGTAAAGTCTCCCTGATTTAAGTGAAGAAAATTGTCATTAAGCAAACAACATTGTCAGACCATATTATGGTAATTCTAGAGAGTGAGAGCACGCCAATTTTTTTACAAGAATGTCAGAAATTAAATAATAATTTATTTAAAAAAAAATATAGAAAATAGGAACATTTTACGAGATATGACAGAATATTTATTTAAAGAAATCTATAATGGTCATGTTTCTGATGCTAGGGTCTGGTGTGCATATAAAGCCTCAATCAGAGGATGCTTGATTCCAAGAAATCAAGTGAAGTAATTGGATAAACAATGTGTTTCACATATCTGACCTCTTTGAGGCTGATTTAATTAAATCTTTTGACTCTGTAACTAGAGTATGGATTAAATTCAAAATACCATTTTCAACTGTATAAGAATTAAGAACTTTCTAATTGAGTATTTTATTAAGAACAATTTTAAATACCGTATTGGCTCGAATATAGGCTGTACTTTTTTCCCTCCACTTTGAGTCTTTAAAGTCTTTAAAGGTGCAGCCTATAATCGGGGTTTAGCGTAATTCGTATTGCCAGGCGCCGGGCAGGTGTTTTTTTTTTAAGTCATTATATTTTACTTCTGCTGTCTATCCATACAGCACCGCCCTGTGGGTCACCTTGTTGGTACAGTGTTTTCAGTGGCTGGCATGGTCCTGAGTTGCGACCCCCGCATCTGTGTCTGATCTCCCTGATCTATTTTCTATACGCTTGTAGATACGTGACAATACAATCCGTCCTGACTCAGGTCCTCTCCTTGGCAGATGATGCATTGTCTGATGGCGCCCCCAATTGGATCCTTACTTGATTAGGGAATGGGTGCAACGTGCAGTATGTCTTCTGCGCGACGCTAATGCTGCCATTTTGACAGAGAGTAGGAAGGCGGCTCTTTACAAGTTGGACAGTAAATTGGCGGAGCTGGCAACTAAGGAACTGGGCCCAGAGGCCAAGGGTCTGCTGTTCGGGGACAAGTTCCTGAAGGAACTCAATCAGCATGTAAATATATTTACGTCCCTGAATAAGGCTCAATTGGTGTCATTGGTGGCCTGGATGATTTCAGGGGATCCTGGAATACGGCGAGCTTATCAGACGAAGCTAGAGATCTCCTCTGGGATTCTTGGGCACCGGGCACCATACGATCCTATCTTCAGGCGTGGGGATCCTGGTATACCTGGTGTGTGGAACGACAGGCAGATCCCTTTACGGCACCTGTGGTGTTAGTCTTGAACTTCCTGGCTCATCTGTTCGCGACGGGGAAGCCTTATCGGACCATCAATTTGGTCCGGTCGGCCATTTCGGCCGCTCACGTTCCTGTCGCTGGGGTTAGTTTTGGGAAGGATCTGACTGTTTGTCGTCTCCTTCGGGGGATTCGTCTTGCTAGACCCCCTCCTTCCAGGTATATCGCCTTTTGGGACGTCTCCATCGCTCTGCGGTTCCTGGAAGCATGGCCGGATAATGACGCCCTATCATTGCGTCAGCTTTCGGCGAAATTGGCCCTCCTACTCTGTTTGGTATCTTTCCGGAGAGTCTCAGATGTTCGGGCGTTCAATACTGACTCTTTTTCTTTTATCCCGGACGGTGTTTCTGTTTCAATCTCTCGTAGGACCAAAGGTTTCTCTTCCTCTGTGTCTTACCCTTATTTTCCTGATCGCCCCAGGCTGTGTGTGGCTAGGTGTGTTTGTGTTTATCTCTCTTCCACGGCGTCTCTTAGGCCAGTCTCTTCGGGCCCTATGCTGATCTCTTACGTTTCCCCCTTTAAACCGGTGTCGTCTCCTACGGTGGCCAGATGGATTATGTGGATTCTGCGGTTAGCAGGTGTGGACGGGTCCTTTGGTGCGAACTCAGTTAGGGGAGCAGCTGCTTCCGCTGCTTTTGATTTGGGCGGCTCTTTGTCTGATATCCTTTCTGCGGCGGATTGGTCTAGGGAGTCTACCTTTCGTACCTTTTATTACCGCCCCCGTGCTCATCCGTCTCTTGCAGTTGTAGGGACGCTTTAAAATTGCAAATATGAAGCCTCCTGTCTTGCCATAAAATTGGGGATTACTCTAGCCTTGGTGTAGAGCTAATCTAAATTTTATTAAAGACAGGAGGCGAATATTTCCCACCCTTTGTTTCCCTCCCTGGGTTTGTTGTTTTTCTTGCTTTGTGGGTTTCATAGTCATGTTTATATTATGTTCACTGTGGCCTTCTTGCTGTTTTGGTCGTACTTACCTGTTTTATGTATACTGTGTATACTGTGTACTTTCACAATGTTTTTGTTCCATTTACAGCTTGATTCTGTTGGGGATGCTGTCCGGTTGGCTTTCAGGATCTATGCCTTCGGTGGTCCATGTTTTTTTCTCTGACGTAGTTCCTGGAGTTGTTTCTGGTGCTACCTGTTTCAGCACATCAAAGAAGAGGAAGTTGGAGGTTCTGAACTGTTATTTATGCTGTTCTGATTGGTCGTTGTTCTGTGTTTTTTTAACTGTTTCTTTGCTGCTGGATGTTTTGTAGTAAAGAAGTTATGCAAATATTCACCTCCTGTCTTTAATAAAATTTAGATTAGCTCTACACCAAGGCTAGAGTAATCCCCAATTATTAATCATATTATAGTATTTTAATAACTATTGCTAGAAACTGGAAATCAGATGTTAATTTAAATTGTGTGTATATCAAAATCCAACTTTCCTATCAATGGAAGATGGAAAGCATTAGATCTTTATAACTAGTCTAGAAAATAAAAAAGCAAATAAACTGGAATAAAGGGATTTATAAAAAAAAATGCTATAATGAACATACACTGATTAGTCATAACACCTGCCTAATATCGTATAGGTCCCCTTTTTGGCACCACAACAGTACTGTGGTATCTGGCACCAAGACATTAGCAGTAGATCCTGTAAGTGGGGCCTCCATGGATCGGACTTCTTTGTCCAGTACATCCCACAGATGGTTCATTGGATTGAGATCTGGGAAATTTGGACACCTTGAACCATTTTTGCTTTGTGGCAGGGTGCATTATCCTGATGAAAGAGGCCGATGTCATCAAAGAATATCGTGTCCATGAAAGGGTGTACATAGTCTGCAAAAATGCTTAGGTAGGTGGTACATGTCAAAGTAACAGCCACATGAATGGCAGGACCCAAGGTTTCCCAACAGAACATTGCCCAAATCATCACACTACCTCCATTGGCTTGCCTTCTTCCCATAGTGCATCCTGGTGCTGTGTGTTCTCCAGGTAAGCGATGCACACGTGGCCATCCACGTGATGTAAAACAGAAAAATTGATTCACCAGACCAGGCCACCTTCTTCCATTGCTCTGTGGTCCAGTTCTTATGCTCACGTGCCCATTGTAGGTGCTTTTGCAGTGGACAGGAGTCAGCATGGGCACCCTAACTGGTCTGCAGCTATGCAGCCCCATATGCAACAAACTGTGAGTCATTGTGTGTTCTGACATCTTTCTATCAGAACCACCATTGCAATTTGAGCTACAGTAGATCATCTTTGCCCTCCACGTGCATCAATGAGCCTTGGCCGCCCATGATCACTGCAGACCTTGGCCGCTCTTGGGCCACTGCAGACCGGGAACACCCCACAAGAGCTGCAGTTTTGGAGATGATCTGACCCGTTCATCTAGCCATAACAATTTGGCTCTTGTCAAAGTCACTCAGATACTTACGCTTGGCCATTTTTTCTGCTTCTAACACATCAACTTTGAGGACGAAATATTAATTTCACCTATAAGTGTTCATAATGTTATTGCTGATCGGTATACATATGTATATTACAGCTATACATATTTTTATCCTTATTCTATTTAGCTTTTGTATTAATCAAGAATTTAGTATAGTTTTGTGGAGATGTCAGGAGCCTGAGTGTCAGCCTGCCTCAGCTTTTGACACCATCTATAGACACTAGCTTTGGGGCACCAAGGGGTGTGCTTATTGCAGGGGCGTCTGTAGCCAGTGCAGACTGCAGAGGGGGTCTTTAGCAGGGTACCAGGGGATGATCCAGAAGTCAAAATCCACACCAAATAGGTAAAAATCCTAGTAATCAAAATCAAACGCAGTACAAAGGGACCAAGCTAGTTAAGAGTCAAAGTCCACGCCAAGGGTCAAATCCAAAATAAAGAGCAGAAATCGCAAAAGGCTCAGGATGCAAGTAGGGCCAGAAACAAATGCACTAGCCCAGAGCTAGGATCATGCCCAAGAAGATATTAGGGCCATGATCACCTAGCAAGCCCTAGGAGAGGCAGGCAGAGGCAAGCCTACAGCCAACATGCCACATGTGTGGCATAGGCAAGCCTGAAGCCAATGTCAATGGGCAGGTATAAACACATGCTGGCTTAGTGGTTATGTATAGTACCTACCAGGGGCCATATATATAGGGCCATGATCATCTAGCAAACCCCAGGCGAGGCAGAAGCAGGCCTGCGGTCAACAAGCCGTTGGTGTAGCATAGGCAAGCCTGAAGCCAATGGAGAGGCAGAAACCTGTAGCCCCTAAGCCACCTGCTGGCCTAGTGGTTAGGTAAAGTATCTACCAGAGGCAGGATCGATGGTTTAATCCCCCTTGTGGCCTGACAGTAAATCGAATGCCATAGTTTTTTTTTATTAATTTGTATTTATATTTATTTATGTATTTATGGTTATCTTTAATGATGTGGAGATAATTAAAAATTCATCCCGTAGTAGCTAAAGATAATTTCACTGTTACCGTACCATGTTCAGAAATGTTAATGCTGACCATAATCACAATTTAATTCTTTTTTGTAATATAATGAAACTTGATTAGAGCAGAGTTTACCCTTTACCAAAGTATCTGAAATGTGCAAACTTTTGGCTTTTTATATATAAATAAAATAAAAATTCTAATTAAAATATTTTTTAAAGCTTTCTTACTTTACAGCATTCTTTCACAGTACTATATGCATACATATAATATATATAATATACCCACATGTTCAAACTACTCAAAACAAACACAAACCTCTTAAAATGTTTAATTTATCTTTAATGAACATAATACTCTAATGCAATATGATCAAAACACTTCCATGTATTCAGTACTATACAAATTATATATATAATATATATATTTATATATATCCAGTAAGCAACATATTTGCTACCATAACAAAGAAAAACAAAATTTCTGTGTAAAAGTTTTATATTTTATCATTTAACATCTTAAACACAATATACCGTATTTGCTCGATTATAAGACGACCCCGATTATAAGACGACCCCCCAAAATCAAAATATTAATTTAGGAAAAAAACAAAAAGCCTGAATATAAGACTACCCTATAGGGAAAAAGTTTTACCAGTAAATATTAATTCATGTAAATATATTTTCATGTTTAATAAAAGCTATGATTGAGAAAAATATATTTTTTAAATTTCCTTTTATTTGCCAACCTGCCCCCCCCAGTTATGCCACTCTGCCCCCAGAAATGCTTTATACCCCCCTATTTGCCACTCTGCCCCATGATATGCCTTATACCCCTGTATGCCACTCTGGCATATAGGGGGTTAAAAGGCATATCATGGGGCTGAGTGGCATATAGGGGGGTATAAAGCATTTCTGGAGGTATATAGGCATATCATGGGGCTGAGTGGCATATAGGGGGTTAAAATGCATTTCTGGAGGTCCAGAAATGCATTTTAACCCCCTATATGCCACTCAGCCCCATGATATGCCTTTTAACCCAGCATGTACTGGCTGCCTTGGCTTGATAGGAGTGTGATTGCTGTTAGCAGTTTGATATATATATATCAAACTGCTAACAGCAATCACACTCCTATCAAGCCAAGGCAGCCAGTACATGCTGGAACCTGGGGATGATAGCAGTGGGATTACAGCCTCCATATGCCATGCTACAACCCCCACCCCCCTTACACATCCATGCTATCACACACACACTCACACTCATTCACAAACATTTAAATACTCATTCATTCCCTTAATCACACACACTTCACACATACTCAAAAACCCTCCCCCACCCCCTCACCTGAACTGCAGATCTCCCACTCGCAGACTTCTGCAGGGGACCGGCTGTAGCAACTTCTCTGGCCCCGCCCTCAGAGGAGGGAGGGGGGAGATAGAGTTCTGTGAGGACGCTGCAAGCTTCCTGCCCTGCTTCTAACAGAAGAGACGCTCGCGACCGGTAAGCAGCATGGCGCCAGCATTTTTTTGGGGTCTGATTAGAAGACGACCCCGATTATAAGACGAGGGGTATTTTTCAGAGCATTTGCTCTGGAAAAAACCTCGTCTTATAATCGAGCAAATACGGTATATTTAATAGTTTTCAGCTTTTTAGACGCTTAAGAACTCAACTTTATTTAACTAAAACAAATAACTTCCAGCTGCAGTCAGGAACAGTTAGAAATATGATATGTTAATTTGGTAGACTGCTGCCTGTAACATGTTTAGGATTAGTATGCCCTGTTTAGGAAGAAAACATTTTAACAGTAGTAATCTTACTGGTGTCTGAAACCATGATAATATCTTTAATATTGAAACTTTCTGTATTGATAAGGCACTTGCTTTGTAAGGTAAAAATTTGTATTGGAATATACCTGTTTTGGGCCCTTCCTTCCATGCAACTGCCTAGTGTGCTGTAACAATAGATATTGTACTAGCGAGAATACAATTTTCTGCAGGTCACTTTGTAAAAGTGTGCAGGCTTTCCATCAACTTCACCAAGCAACATGTACCACAGTGCCGCTTTAGCTATAAACAGCTTGCGAGCACCACCTTTGGCCTAAACAGCTTGTGAGTGCCTTTGACTCCAAGCAGCTTATCTAACCCCCAACCAGCCTGTTTCTGTTATCTTTGCCCCAGCTGGTCTGTGCCATCATTTCCCCCAAACAACATGTCTGTGCCTTCTTTGTCCCTTGCCTCCCTTCAAACATATACTCTGGCACGCATATGTAAACATAATAAAACAAATTACAGACACTCATACTCACTAACATACACGTACACATTTAGTCTAACACACCCTCCATCTCACCCCACTTACACATCCATGCTCACACACAAAGACTTGCACATCCATGCTCACACACAACTACACATCCATGCTCACACACACATGCTCAAACACTTGCACATCCATGCTCACACACATAATCACACATCCATGCTCACTCACACAATTACACATCCATGCTCACACACACTTATACAAAGACATCCATACGCACATGAATACTTAAACGTATACAAACGTAACTCGCTCACTCCCGCATAGTTCCTTACCTCTCCAGCAGCTTTCCCTTCCGGCTGCTCGCAAACCGCGGGGTCACATGATGTAACATGACCATGATATGTTCCTATCTCCCCATGCTGGTTCAAAATAGTTTTAAAAGGACCGGTGCACTCCAGGTCAGAAGGGCAAGAGGAGACAGGAAAAAGTGGCTGCAGGGGTTGCCCCTGCCCCTAGAGGCTTGGGCCCCATCTCAGTTGTGACTGCTGCAACCCCCATAGTTATGCCACTGCCATAGACTCTTGGAACCCCTAAGCAGCTGTCTGTTTATCTGGTAGTGTCACCTTTGTACATAAATTAGACAGTACTTGTGAACTGTACAAGTGTTTTTTTTTACATTCTTTAATAATGATTTAATAATGATTACAGGTAGAAGCTGTCATTCAAAATTTGCTTTGGCTTTCAAATTGTAAGAAATATGTCAAGTGTGCTTGAATCATAATCCAAAGTATACTCAGCATGAATATATCTGAAAGATCAAAAATAAGTGATGATTTTGTTCTGATTCCAATGACCTGTGCTCACTCTAGGAAGGTACGTTAATGTACATTTTTTATTCACTTATTCACTAAGAAGAATGTTGCTAGGACTGGCATCTTCTGGCCTGGGGGACAGGTAAAGCCAAGTGTCACCCTGCGGTAAGTCACATATGCACTGGCACACATAATTACATACACAATAATGCTGACGCAGATACACACTTACACAGATACTTACACTAATACATTCAGGCTAACACAGAAGCACACATTCATGCTAACACACAAACACATATACACATTCATGCTTACACATATATGCATACACATTCATGCTCACACACAGTTACATATACACATTCATGGTAACACAAAAACACATGCTTACACATTCTCATTGATGCTCACACACATACACATTTATACACACAAATACATTCATGCTAATGCATACACGCTACCTTTCACACACACATTTACACATACACATTCATGCTAACACACACACATACATACATTCTCACTCTAACATACATACATATTCATTCCTCTATTTCTCATTCCCTACCTTGCGACCTACCTTTCAACCTCTCCAGCAGCTTCCTTCCTGATTGCTTGCATGCGACCTTCCTCGCTTTTACCAAGGTTACGTGACCCTGCTGCATTCCCACCTCCCAAGGCCATGCCAGAATTCTTCACAAAGGGCTGGTCCAGATTGGAGTTTGTGAAGAATTGTGGACTGGCCTAGTGGGCAATTTCCCCCTTGCCCATTCTTCCCCCGTTGCCAGGAGTCTTTGCAATAGTGTTGTTTTTTAAACTCTCTTATTTCACTTTGAAGGGCGGGGCTGAAAACATGTAGGTTTGATGTACTAGAGTGGTTCCTTAATACCGTGAGAGATCCAATGGATTTTAACCCCCTTGAAATCCTCAAAAAATTATTAAAACCTTGGGCAGGTTTATCAAGTACGAAGGGCTTAGCTGGTGCTGCATAATGCACGATTTAATGGATGAGGGGAAATCTCACTGATTTAACTAAACATTATACAGGGTCATTCAAGCTTTTCCAACAGCAGAAGTTGATATCGGCCTTTAAAATGTATAGTGATGTCAAGGGGTTGAAAACACAATTCTCTTTCAAACTCTCTTCTCAATTCTTCCTTTAGTGAATAAACCTAAAGTGTACCCATACCGTGTTGTCCATTTTCATATTTAGGTGATCCAAACTTGATTAACAAAAGATTAGTAAGAAATAATTTCTATGTACACAGGATTATAAAATACATCTGAATTCACCTTTACTCAAATGTGATCCATATTACTTTTGCTTTGCTATAGATAAATTGACCTTCCCAATAATTCTATAAAACAAGGAAACTGCTATTGGAAATGTTCATAACTTTAAAAAACAATAAGTAAGGTTTTCATAAATAACCTTATGTTCTAGGATGATATATCTGCTATAACTATAATAGTTGATATGTTAATAGGCTGTACTTAACATTGTTATGTTTGAGATTTGTGCTGTTTTACACAGTTTATCATGTGGAGACAGTGAGACAGTTAATACCACCCTATGTCCTTTACATTGGATAGGAATAAACTAAGAAAATCATAAGGATGAGGAGTATAAATTCTGAATGTTAATTATATTGCAATATACTGTTCATAATTGCTAAATGTAAAATAATTTTGTTTATTTTAACTGGTGAGTTAATTGATTATTACGTTAGTTGATTATTTTGTTCAATAAAGATGTAGCCAGTTTGTTATGAGGAGCAGGATCGAAAACATACCTCTGGTTCACTTTCCTGGTATTTTGGTTGCAAACATTTAAACAATTCACCCTCTATCTAAAGCCAGCAATATACACCACTTTTCAAAACGTTAGCTGCGTTGATAAAAAAACGAGGACATATCTATGTGCTAACATTTTAAACTTAAACTTGTATTAGCTAAAACAACTTGCCATTGGATCACAGGAGTGAAAGGCCCCTGCACACCTATGGAGATATTCCATTAATAATCAGCCATTTCCAGTAACAATAGTTATTTACAACATTAACAATGTCTACATTATTTTTCATTCATATTCCATTTGATGTTATTTTAAGAGACACAATTTGTAAAAAACAGTAATGTATATCTTTTAGGTACATCTGACCTAATGATAATAATACTGAAAATCCAGATTGCAATACATCAACAAATTACCGTACTTTCCAGGTTTACATGAAGGATGCTTAGGTGCAACCCTGTCTATCAGGATAATGTTTTTTAACTATACAAAAATTATGTCCACCTTCGAACAGAAACAAAAATACTTGGTACCTATAACACACTCAAAAAGATCATCTCTCCTGTTAGCAGTCACTTATTAGCAGCCGTGGTACTTGGAAGGCAGGCACGGAACAGTGCAGCTTAGTGGAGGGTGCCTTAACAGAGCTAGGCATAGCTGGAAGCAGTTGATTGATTGGCTGAAGGTCAGTAGCAGGAGGGGTTAAAGGGTTGTTATATATATATTTAAAGAGCCATTTTGTGTTAACTCACAATTTACTTGCTTTTCAGACTAGGTGTTGTACCACCCACCCTCCCTCTTTTTGGGAGGTTAGTCCACTTTGGTCAATTGTTAGGTTTATTCCCCGTTTTGTCACAGTGGCAGGGGTTCACTTGGAAGCTAAGGGGGGATCATGTTTTGGTTTAGGATAGCCAATTGAGTTGGTTTTAAGTTGGTGTGGTGGGTTTTGAGCTGGCCTGTGGCTCAGAACCTTGTGGTTGTCAGGGTCTCTTGGTATGCCCCTACAATTGTTTCGGGTTCATGTTTTTGTGGCATTTTGTAATTTGACATTTGATGCTTACAATCTGTGGGGTCATATTGTGATATTGTTTTGGTTTGTTTGACAATGAGTTTTATTATTGTTAATGTGTAATAAAGATGTGGACATATATTTCCCTTTTCAATAAAGCGTGATTATGTTTTATTGGGGTTTTTGAGATAAACAGGGTTTTTTTTCCAGGGGGTCCACAATTGACTATGTGCCTGTCAAGACATCCACTAGAAGGTTCTGGGTTTAACCTTGCCTGTTACATTTTGTGTTCACATATTTAGCAGTTTCTACATTGCACAAAGGCATGCCAGCCCGAAGATGTTTTACTTCAGACAGTTCCACCTTCTCTCTTTAGGGTAGGAACAAGTATCAAGGTAGTCTGAGGTAGTCTAGTTTGTATTCCTCTTCAATGTTCTGTTCTTTTATTGATGCCACTACTAAAAAAAACATACAGTACAGAGGTTTTTATGAAATGAAATAAATTCACATTATATTTTTATGCTTGTTTTACCTTAAAGTCTCTAAATAAATATTATTTGTTTTGTTTTATTTAGCTCCATCATATTCCGTAGCACAGTAGACTGAGTAGACAGGATATACCGTATTGGCTCGAATATAGGCCGCACTTTTTTCCCCCACTTTAAGTCATTAAAGTGGGGGTGCGGCCTATATTCGGGGTCTAGTGCCCGACGCCCGGGACATGCAGCGGGGTTAGGATACAGATCCCCCGCAGCAGTGCAGGGGACCTGTATCCTACTCTCCGATATGCTCAGACAGCCCTGCCAGCACTTTCCACGGGGGGATTGCCGGCACGGGAGGTTGTCTAAGCGCATCGTCTGGACGGTCACCGGCTGCAGTGATGCGGGTAAACAGCCTCCGGGTTGTTTACCCGCATCGCCGCAGCCGGTGACCGTCCGCAAGACGCGTTTTACCTCTGCCCCCAAGACACCCGGGAGTCTGCTCCGGTAAGTCGGGGGGGGCAGAGTGGCAGCATATCTCGGGGGGGGGGACAGTGGCAGCATATCTCGGGGGGGGGACAATGGCAGCATATCTCGGGGGGGAGACAGAGTGGCAGCATGTTTTTTTTTTGGTGCTTTTTTTTATAGGGGCGGCCTATATCCGAGCCAATACGGTAACAATAGCATAACATATATAGCATAACAACTTGAGTTACAGAAACAACAAGAGAGGAGGGCTCTGCTTAAACAAGCTTACAATGTAGAGCTCTTACAAATATAAGCTCTTCCATGCTGCATGGTTGAATCAAAAATGAAAACTTTTTTTATGCAATGGACACATGACATTTTTTAAAGGTATATGTCTATTTATAGTTCAGTATGCAAACGTTATTTTAAGATGCTTATCCAACAAATAAGCTTCTAGATTACCTTTTCTTTTCCATTTTCATCATGATCACATACTTCATTGTGGAATCCACCAGTAGTTATCTAACAGAAAGGAATAAAAGTGATTCATAGTAATATTTGTCCATTGAAGTGTACAGCATTTTTTCATTCAGAACAATAGCCTGCAAATGATATACTCGTAAACAGGAAACATAACGTCAAACATAACCTTCTTCCTAAAGTTATAAAATTATGTGTACAGTGCCTACAGTTGGTTACTGACCAATAAGGAGCTTTCTCTCTTCCTTGATTGAAGCCTCTATTACAGAACTTTCATGTCTACATTTAAACAATAAACACGTGAGACTTCGAGCAGGGATAAGGCTGCCGATCATCTAATCGGCAGCTTCACTGCACTATAGAAAGGTTTCTTCCATGACTGCAGAGATATGTGCGCAGAGTTCCAACATCTAAAGGATATGTGGTTGGCTTCCTGAGTACACTTTGCTATCAATGTATCACCTACATGGTTGGTATTCTAAGTGTAAAAGCTCAAACAAGCTAGGTGGCTGCCTAGGGCAATGAGATGATATGGGGCACCACCATGATGGGTTTTCCTAAGTTAACAAGCAAGTACGTGCACTAAGTTAACAAGCAAGTACGTGCACAAAGCATAGGATCAACTGAGACCCTAAATGACCCTATTCCCCTAATTACTTTCTCCTTACTACATATAGTCTTGCAGGGGCATTGATGTAGTGACTAAGGCATTCCAGTGGGGGGAGAGCATGTTTCTACCTTTGACCTTGCCTGCAAATGCATGCTATTTCCAGAGTGGGGGGGGGAAGCATGTTTCTACCTTTGACCTTACCTGCAAATGCATGCTAAGCGACATAAAATACTGTACTTGGTGATGCCATGAAACCAGATGTCCTTTCACAGACAAAATCAACTCTGTAATGTTCAATGCCGTGAACACAACATAGTTAAATCAGAATTACCACCTGGGTGGCGAACCCAGGTCAACATGGAGATTAGTACATGTGTATTGGGATAATAATAACTAAGTAAACAACATAAGAACTTTGCTGTAAACACATTGCTTACCATTCTAGTCACATCTCTAGAGAATGCAACACCTTTATTTGAGCGCTGTTCCTGGGACCCTGAGCTGCTGCCTCCAATTGAATTCTTTCTTATTATTCCTGTGAAATGTGAATAATATAATTGTCCTTTAGAAAATATATGCTGGAGTTATTTCATTTGTATATTATCCTAGTATAGCTCATATGTGCATACTTGTGTAATGATACCTAAAACTATATGTCTTTTCAAGTCTTTTAATTATGAGCTGAAATGTCAGGCGGCTCAAGGGTGTGTGGTCTGGAGGGCACTAAGACAAGCTGCATAGAAAGAGACTTCAGCACAAAAGCATGTTTTCACTGTAGTAACTGGCCAAGTCACACTGGGGTCAGCGTGCTAAATAAGTGGATCCTTCCATGCAGGAACTAGATGAGAACCGTGAATAAATAAGTTGTGTGTTTTATTTTTGTCCGGTAGTCTGCTTGCATTTAGGAAGCGGCTTGTCTGACCACATAAACCCCCTGGGGCCGCCAGAACTGCGCATGCCAGAACCAGGAGGTACAATTTGGATTTACCTGCCCACACCAACTAAAAGTACAATATGTAAACATGGCCTGTGGCTAGCATATCTCACTCATTGCACTACAGCTAATATTCATGATTCATGCTGAATATTCATAATATAGTTCAAGTTAATATTCAAATTATTCCTGTTAAAATTTTTACACACATTTTTCAAACACACAATTATTAATACCTACGGCCAACCAAAAATTGCCGTTGCATATATACCTAAAATAGTTACCGAAACACACTCACCAAGGGACTTGCTAAGAGAGACATTTTTAAAAACTCCTGAGTGCTTAACGCCCTGTTAAGCACATATTGTTTGTTTTTTTTGTCCTGACTCTCCCTCCTTCTGACACTATTTTGTGCTTTTTGTATCCTTGGCTCTGACCGCTTCTTGTCTCCTGGATTTTAGTTTTTGCCTGCTGCCTGCCCCTCGATTATGACAGACTTTTCTATTTGTTTGCTGCCTGTCCTTGACCCTTGGATTGTGTTATGGATTTCTAATAGGAGCTGCTAAACGAGGAGGTGATGTCTCCTTTAACTGAAGCCTTGCCCCTCCCGCTGCCTGTAACATCCCCTTCAGCTCCTTGCTAGACCGTGGGGAGTGAAGAGCAGGCAACCAAAGAAAACAATTGACTGGAACGGGAGGATCGGCACCCTACAGCATACCATGCCTCCCCTCCTTGGAGGCGCAGGAGGAACAAGCCCTGCGACTCGTACCTGACAGGTAAGGTGCCTGACAGTATCAATGGCTTTCAAGCTCGACAGTAGTTTGAGAGAAAGATAGACAGAAGGCCAAAAGGTCTAAAGGTCTCTTTTTCGGTCTCCTCGACCCATGTTGGTTCCTTGTCCATCTGTTCCTACTTTAGCATCTGAAGAACCCATGCAGTTAGGGGCTACTGATCTATTGCTGGTTATAAATGCCCACTGAAGATTGGGGGGTCTTTGCCTCTACTGTGGTCAGAAGGGTTACTACTCCAGATCTTGTAGGTAGAACACTATCGCACTCAGGCCAAGTAAGGGAGCCTTGCCTGAATGACTCTATTGCTGCTCACCCTGCTGGAAGGGATTGTTTCCTAGTTCCTGTAACCATAGAATAGAATGATATCTCAGTTTCTACCTTTGTCATGCCAACACCATAGCTGTGGGTTATTTCATTGACTCATCTTTTGTTTCTAAATGTCAAATACCTGTTTTCAAGTTATTTCCACTTATTAGTGTCTCCACTATTGATTTGATATCCCTTACATTGAGCTACCCAACAAACCTCTCCTCTACTTCTTTTGCTGGAGTACTACATCTGGAATCAATGATATTTCATGTCATTTCATCGCCCAAATTCCCCATTATTTGGGGTTTCGGGTGGCTACAGGTGCATAACCATAAGATCAAGTGGCAGAGGGGTGATATTACCTCCTGGAGAAATTCCCGTACCTCACACTGTAAGTCTTAGTTAAGTCTATGTACATTTCCACTGTCGTGCCCTCTACTTTGCCCGGTTCATATAAAGAATATGCAAAAAAAAAAAAAACAACAAGCCAAGGAACTTCCACCCTATGGCACTTATAATTGCCTGATTGAGCTGCTCCCTGGTCACTACCCAAGTCTTAGGTCTAGAAGAATGTGTTAAGGATAATCTTCAGAGAGGTTTTGTTCATAAATCGATTTCTCCTGCAGGTGCTGGTTTCTTCTTTATTTAGAAAAAAAAATGTAGGGTTGAGACTGTTCATGGATTCGCTAATTACAATCAAAAGTTCATTAAGAATTTTTCGCCACCATGGACCCACTCACTGCCATGACGGTGGCAGATTGTAAACGTTGCTCTGCTTGATCCTTTGCCTGTTATGGTGAAAACAGGCAAACATCTGCCGCACCTCCCTCGCGACTCCCCATCCATAGGAGAATTAAATTCAAAATACTCACTCACAAATATTCACTTATCACCTCCTCCCACGCCCGCTCGCTATATATAAGGTGCGCTTCACTCCAGTCTGGGGATGTGGCCTACAACAGAGATGTGCTGCCCAGGTAGAGGTAACAGAGCACGAGGACCCCCAGGAACAGGAAGAGGACTCCTCTGGGAAGTAAGTGATGGGTCAGGAACCTGACAGTTCTCCCCTTTATTTTTTTAGTGTGATGAATCCTTGTTGAAGAATACGGACACGTTCAGCAACAGTTGGTATCTTTGGCAGGTCCATGAAGAAGGTTAGATCAAGTCCGCAATTGGCCTTGAATGGAGACATACCTATAGATCGTAGTTGACTGTTGTAGATATATTCAGCCAACGGTAACAGTTGTAGCCAATTATCTTGTAAATGGGTGATGTAATCTTGTAGATATTGTTCAAGTATCTGGTTGACCCTCCGTTTGGGCTTTTGTCTGTTGATGATATGCCCAGGAGAGCACACGTTTTGAGTCTGGCAAAAGGCTGCCCAGAACCAGGAGGAAAACTGTACTCCTCTGTCAGACACAATCGAATGGTGTACTCCATGTAATCGGAAGACTTGTTGTATGAACAAATCTGCTGTTACCTGTCAGGACTCGGGTAATCAGGTCAGTAAGAGCCCATGTGCAGGGAATACTTGGGGTTCGGTCTGTAACCCACGGTGCATGATTATACAAACAAAGACACCACAAGCAGAAATCCAGGTAATGCAATGTATTGTATGTATAATAAGGGTAATACAGTCTGTAAGCAAGAAACCGGACTTATGGCAGGATAAATAAATACCGGTAATAAGTCTTTTGGCAGGGAGCCCACTTGAAAGGGCACGAAAGGCACAGAGCCTGCTTGGAAGGGCATGAAAGGCACAGAGCCAGCTTGGAAGGGCACGAAAGGCACAGAGCCCGCTTGGAAGGGCATGAAAGGCACAGAGCCCGCTTGGAAGGGCACGAAAGGCACAGAGCCCGCTTGGAAGGGCACAAAAGGCACAGAGCCCACTTGGAAGGGCACGAAAGGCACAGGGCCCACTTGGAAGGGCACGAAAAGCACAGAGCCCACTTAGAAGGGCACGAAAGGCACAGAGCCAACTTGGAAGGGTACGAAAGGCAAAGAGCCCACTTGGAAGGGTACGAAAGGCAGGGAATCCACTTGATCAGGACACAAAGCAGGTAACCAGGAACGGTACAGGTGCAGAGCCACAGACTTCCATACAAAAGCCCTGACTGAACGGCAGGGCAGGTTCATAAAGGCAGGGTAATCCAGGTAACAAGGCCCAGCTGGATGGATTGATTAGGGCTCAACTCAGGTAATAAGGTACATCCGATACTAGTAATTGAGTTCTGCGTGCTCCAGAGGGCGGCCACCAGTGGTAGCAGATATATATATATATATACCACAGGTATGAAAAATCCATGGTTCAAGCAGCGAAAAAGTGGTTCCTGACATTACCTGTCAGACACTTGCTGGTGTCTGTATTAGCAGGGTAGAAGGAGCCCAGAATGCAGGACTACTGGTGGTAACAGGAACAGTCCAGAGTAGTAGAGATAGGGCACGATAACTAAATCAGGTAGAGGCAATACGCCAAAATAACATAATCAGGTCACAGGCAAGGGTCAGGTCCAGGCAGCAATCAAGTAGCGTAATCAGGTCACAGGCAAGGGTCAGGTCCCGGCAGCAATCAAATAGCGTAATCAGGTCTCAGGCAAGGGTCAGGTCAAGGCAGCAATCAAATAGTGTAATCAGGTCACAGGCAAGGGTCAGGTAACAGATCATTTAGGATACAAATAGGTTGAGGCGCACAGTACTGGGAACGCTGTGTAGGGCACAGAGCGTCTCAGAATATCTGAGCGCCGACATAAGGGAGCTTGAGGGTTTTATAGAGATCCTAGACGTGGAGTCTGACGTCACGTCTAGATCTCCACCCACTGTTCCGCCCCCAACCACCTCTTCCCTGTGAGACGGCAACAGAGGTGCCGCCCCTCCAGGGGAAACCTCCAACCTTACTCCTCCCCCTCCCTCCTGCACACTGTTAGCAGGAGGAGAGGAACTTAAGGCGGCGTGCTGGAGCGCCGCCCCCTTCATGGGGACCTGCATCGCGTCGCCGGCGTGAAGAACACACCGCCCGAGCCGGCGGCAGGGACAGAAACCCTGCCGCGAGCAGACGCGGTCTGCCACGGGAGGTAAGTCCCGTACCTCGAACGGCACGTACCGTACGCCGGACGGTACGTGCCTTACATTACCGTTGCTGTAGGTACACTGGATACTGGAATGAAGTGAGACATTTTAGTACGGCGATCCACCATGATGGTATTGTGTCTTTGGGAGAGTGGGAGATCGACTGGGGACTGAGATGTCTTCCCAGGGTTGTGTTGGAATAGCCAAGGGTTGAAGTAATCCTGTGGTCTTGGTGTTCAGGCCTTTGTCACGTGCACAGGTATCACAAGATCAAACGTATTGGATATCACGCACCATTCCTGGCCACTAGAAAGTCCTGCAGACTAGGTCCAAGGTCTTACAGACACCGCCATGTCCAGCAAAGGAGTGATCATGTACAGCCTAGAATAAATAGGCTATTGCTTTTAAGGGTACAAAGATGAGTTCTTCTTTGTACAGAAGTCCTTGTTCATTACGGAGAGGAGGGAGTCCGGCTGTTGTCTGGTCTTGGTTTTTCTTGGTCCCTGCTATAATAGAATGTATGACCAGAAAATAGTTAGGTTGAAGTATTGTGTCTTCTTGAGGAGTTTAATTGTGCTTGTTCTCATAGAGTCTGGATAATGTGTCAGCCTAGACGTCCTCCTGGGCGGTAGGTGATATGTAGAAGGAACCTCGGAAAGAACAGAGCCGATCTGGCTTGCCTGGGGCGAAGTCGATGTGCCCTTCTTAAGTCCGAATTGAATAGCTGCTCTTGGTAACAGATTGATAGAGCAGTCTTAGGACAGTGGTAGCTGTTTTGCCTCCTTTTTGTCAAATACTATGGTGAAGTTCTGTTGAGTCATTGTGTACAAGGAATATGGAGGAGGGAATCTGACAATGCTGTTGGGAATAATCCAATGTGAGGTTGACCTCTCTGATATTCCATTGAATGATCAGTTTGTGTTGTTGAAGCCTACACACTCAGTGCCTGCACCTAAGCCTCTTCACTGTTGGGTTCATCTAAATCCCTGTCCACTTAGTTTGGGGTCCTACTCTTTGCTAGGTGACTCAGAAGTTAAGAAATTGCAGTGAGTGCTCATGACAGAGGTCAGGACAGTATCACTGTACTCAGGAGATGTTGCTGAACACATATTGGTGTGTTGTTTTGCTGTGACACATACCAGGAGCTATTAATACATACCTAAAGTACAATGTGTGTGAAAAAAACAAAAACAAAAGAAACTGCTACAACAGTCTTTGACAAAGGCTGGTGGTAGAATTAGTGCATGCTAAGAGTTAAATACTAGCATTTAACATACTCTGAGATGTCTAATTTTCAAATGGGTGCAGATCTGAAAAAAACTCCAACATTTTTTAAATAGTAATATGGTACAATATGCCCTATAACTTTCAAAAACAAAACATATAGTATTTAAACCCCTTAAGGACCGGGCTTATTTTTCTTTTTGTACCCTTTGGGACCGAGGCTGTTTTAACACTTATGCAGTGCTTATGTTCAGCTGTAATTTTTTTCAGGACAAGATGGGCTTTCTTCAGATGCCATTATTTTGATCATATCGTCTTATTTACTTAAAAAAAAAAACATGGTGAAAGTTTGAAAAAACCCCCACCTTTTATGACTTCTATTTGAAAAATCTTTTACTCACCTACAAAAGGAACTAGCTAAATAGATTCTACTATTTGTCCTGAGTTTATTACCGTATTTGCTCGATTATAAGACGACCCTGATTATAAGACGACCCCCCAAAATCTAAATATTAATTTAGGAAAAAAACAAAAAGCCTGAATATAAGACTACCCTATAGGAAAAAAAAGTTTTACTAGTAAATGTTAATTCATGTAAACATTTTTTTCATATTTAATAAAAGCTATGATTGAGAAAAATATATATTTTTTTATTTCCTTTTATTTGCCAACCTGCCCCCCCCCAGTTATGCACATCTGCCCCCAAGGTTGCCACTCTGCCCCCAGAAATGCCTTAATCCCCGTTTATTTGCCACTCTGCCCCATGATGTGCCTTTTAACCCTCTATATGCCACTCTGCCTCCAGAAATGTCTTATACCCTCCTATATGCCACTCTGCCCCATGATATGCCTTTTAACCCCCTATATGCCAGAGTGGCATATAGGGGGTTAAAAGGCATTTCTGGAGGTGTATATATATATATATATATATATATATATATATATATATATATATAACTGCTAACAGCAATCAAACTCCTATCAAGCCAAGGCAGCCAGTACATGCTGGAACCTGGGGATGATAGGAGTTTGAGTACAGCCTCCCTATGCCATGCTACCACCCCCCCTTACACATCCATGCTATCACACACACACTCATTCACAAACATTTAAACACTCATTCATTCCATTAATCACACATACACACACACACTAAAACCCCCACCCCCTTACCTGAACTGCAGATCTCCCACTTGCAGACTTCTGCAGGGGGCGAGCAACTTCTCTGGCCACGCCCCCAGAGGAAGGAGGGGGAGGCAGAATTATGTGACACTCTGCTAGCTTCCTGCTGCTAATAGAAGAGACGCTGCTCGGGACCAAAGCACCGGTAAGCAGCCCGGCCCCAGCAGACATTTTTTTGAGGTCTAATTAGAAGACGACCTCGATTATAAGACGAGGGGCATTTTTCAGAGCATTTGCTCTGAAAAAAACCTCGTCTTATAATCGAGCAAATACGGTATTTCCAAACCTTTTTTTTCCCCAAATCTGGTCATTCTGCCGCCATCTCCTCTCTGGAACATCTTTGAAGCTGGTTAACTCAGTTTATCCCCATCAAACCATATATTGCTGGTACCAATACCAAATGCTGGTATTTTAACCCTTTTCATGCATGATATTCTACCACCAGCCTTTGCCAAAGTTTGTGGTAGTATTTTTATTTTTGTATTTTTTTCACACAAATTGTACTTCAGGAATGAATTCATAGCTCCTGCTATGCGGCACAACAACACCCCAATTTGTGTTCAGCAACATCTCCTGAGTTCAGTGATACCCCACATGCATGGGTTTGTCGGGTTGTTTTGGAATTAAAATGCCACATTTGGGAAGTGTGCTTTTTTTCTCCATTTTGGTCAGTCTGTGCCTACGCCCTATCTTTTGAGCCCGGCCACTCCAATTTACCCCATCAAATCATTCATTTTTTAGTAAATTAGACACCCCTTGGGTATTTGAAATGCTTTCATTTTAACTCTTTCTATGTCGAGATTTTTGAGAAGATAAAGCACTAATAATAAACTTTATTTTTATTTTAGTTATTTTCTTTTTGGACTTTTTTGTTTTTTTACATTTTGGTGGTACTGGATGGGTCCTCTGGTGACATCACTGCATAATTATTTTTAAATGTTAGCACATTTTTTTTGTTTTTCTAGCAAATTTGTTTCATATTTTTGAATATTTTACTAATCACATTGTGATTAGAAAGCTGGGCTCCATTGACTTGAATACAGTACCTGTATTCAACCTGCAAGTGGAGCCAGATTCTCAGGAGGGTCTGGAGAGACTCTCTTGAGGATTCTTTTCAACTTCATTGTTTTTTTTTAAAGGGCGCATTTCACCATTGATCACCTCCTAAACTCTTTCAAAAAGTGCGTCCGCCGCCCCCGGGGAGGGGCCAGACATGGCCCGTGATGCCGATCCCGGCGTTACTGAATGCCTCGACAACGCCGTTTAATCACGCCGTTTAATCGTTGATCACTTTCTAAGCTTATTTCATTTAATGACGATTCAGGACCGTCAAAGGTTGTTAACAGACCGTTTTTGCGTGATGGCCCTGAACCGTCAAAGGTCGCTAAGGGGTTAAACTCAGGACAAGTAGTAGAATCTATTTAGCAGGTTTTTTCATTTTTGGAGATGAATTAAAGATTTTTCAAATAAATCCATTTTTCACCATATTTTTTTTAAAATTAGATAATATGATATGAAAATGATATGTAAAGACAGCCCTTCTTGTCCCCAAAAATATAAAATTTGTCTGAGAGAGATTAAAATTTACAGCTAAACAGTTTCACTGTAATTAGGGTTAACATAAATAAAAAACACTTCTGTCCTTAAGGAGTTAAAATGTCTATGTTTTTAAGAAGATAGAATTGGTCTAGCTTAGCTTACCAGTTGCTGGCAGAAGCTCTAGCCTTTGCAGACTATTCCGCCTGGATGGGTTAAAGCTGCCTTTAGAGAGGCGCCTCTGTCGGCTAGACAGCATGGCTGCAGGAGAAACAATACCTGGAGGAGGTACCTTTCCCATTCGATAATACAACTCTTCAATCTCTTTTTTCTGTATGGCTTGTAACACCTGCACTTCAGACATGTGTCTGCAAAGTAGACAAGAAAAAACAATTTAGAAGTAAATTAAACACAGGAAGTACGTAAAACCTTCATTGCCATGTTATTTTAAATTTTATTTTGCGTAACAGTTCTGCTAGGATTTTTTTTAGAGCCTTCTGCTATAATGTTATGCTATTTCAAATTTGTAGTTTCCATTGTACATTTCAAAAAGCTTTTTAAAAACACTTAAGTTAAATCATATTATAAAAACTTTAAATGATATCATAAAACCATTGAAAATGTTATTTTTACTAAAAAAACAGAGCTTTTAGTAAAACTGTAGCAAATATGTGAACAGCACTGCAGCACATCACATTTTAGCTCTCACTTCACCATCCTGGCTATTTACAATATAGGAGACTGCCTGGCGTGTACAGTACTGTGCAAAATGTTTAGAGAAGTAACCACAGCTCTGTGAATTAAGGCAGCCTCACTTGCTTTCATGGTGCTCACCACTGTGTCTACGGTCATCAACCTCTGTCTACCTTAAAATTTCTGAATAGGAGAAACCTTGCTGATGCTTCAATTACTGATTGTGTTTCAGCTTACATACTAAATTGATGATCATTAGCACATGTTTGATATAATTGTTTTATCATACACCTAACTATATGCCTTCAAAATCCCTGACATTGGCTTTTGCAGGAACTGCTGCATTTAGCTTAGACCAGCAGGCGGATCGTGACCTGGGGCGTATCTAGCCTCATTGACAGGAGTGAGGAGTTACAAGCAAAGAAGGAGAGTATTTTTATTTTTATTGCAAGGTGGAGCACTGTATTTGTGTGGTGTTCAATATAAAGTTTGGTTTAAAAAAGGGTAAAGGCTTTTTCAGGTGTGTTGCTAGTTAAGTAACCTTCTCTGTGAATCCTACTTGCCTTTTGCAGGCACTTCTGC
Source organism: Spea bombifrons (assembly GCF_027358695.1). NCBI lineage: Eukaryota > Metazoa > Chordata > Amphibia > Anura > Pelobatidae > Spea > Spea bombifrons. The sequence goes on from NC_071099.1 coordinate 7,849,931, forward strand.
ATTTAGCTTGGACAAGCAGGCAAATGTTGAGCTGGGGGTGAGGAGTTACAAGCAAAGAAGAAGAGTATTTTTATTGCAAGAGAGCACTGTGTTTGTATGGTGTTTAGTGTAAAGTTTTGTTAAAAAAAAGATAAGGTGGTTGATCAGATGTCCCCGGTCTCCGGTGACAGTCCTTGGATTGAGGACACTCTCCCTGGACAAATTATGTCCCCGGATGCTTAACTGTGCGTTGCTCGCACAATGTGTCAGAGCAAAGTCTCTTGAATCCACCCAGGGGAAGCAGGAAACCAGCAGAATCATGTGAATTTTAGTTTTTTTTTGCCTTCTTTTGGATCAAGAATAGAAAGGTTAGGTAGAAGAGTTGAACTTGATGGACTTAGGTCTTTTTTCAACCTTATGAACTATGAATTCATGCCACACCAGATGATACCGCTCCGTTCCTGCTTCCCCTGGGCAGTGCCTGTCCTGATGTGTGTGTCTAGGTGTCAGCAAAGCCTGTCCTGGTGTGAATGTCGGTGTGGCAGAGCCTGTCCTAGTGTGTGTTTCTGTGTCGGTGTGGCAGAGCCTGTCCAGGTGTGTGTGTTTGGGTGTTGGTGTGGCAGAGCCTGTCCTTTTGTGTGTGTTTGGGTGTCAGTGTGGCAGAGGCTGTCCCGGTGTGTGTGTTTTGGTGTCGACGTGGCAGAGCCTGTCCTGGTGTCTGTGTTTCTTGGTGTTGGTGTGGCAGAGCCTCTCCTGGTGTGTGTCTAGGTGTTGGTGTGGCAGAGCCTGTCCTGGTGTGTGTGTTTGGGTGTCAGTGTGTCAGAGCCTGTTGTGGTGTGTGTGTGTTTGGGTGTCTGTGTGGCAGAGCCTGTAGTGGTGTGTGTGTTTGGGTGTCTGTGTGGCAGAGCCTGTTGTGGTGTGTGTGTTTGGGTGTCGGTGTGGCAGAGCCTGTCGCTGTGTGTGTGTTTGGGTGTCGGTGTGGCAGATCCTGTCCCGGTGTGTGTCTGGGTGTCGGTGTGGCAGGCACTGCTGCATTTAGCTTTGACAAGCAGGTGAATCTTGCTGACATCTCTTAAGTGACATCTCTAAGTGAGGAGTTAAAACGCAAGAAGGAGGGTAAAGTATAATTCCTTGTAATTTCACATATACCGTATTTACTCGATTATATGACGACCCTGATTATAAGACGACCCCCCAAATCTTAGTATTAATTTAGGAAAAAACTGAAAAAGCCTGATTATAAGATGACCCTATAGGAAAAAAGTTTTACCAGTAAATGTTAATTCATTTAAACTATTTTTTTAATAAAAGCTATGATTGAGAAAAATATTTTGGTTTTATTTCCTTCTATTTTCCAACCTGCCCCCCAGTTTTGCACATCTGCCCCAGATATGCCTTATACCCCCTATATGCCACTGTGCCCCATGATATGCCTTTTAACCCTCTAAATGCCACTGTGCCCCATGATATGCCTTTTAACCCTATATGCCACTGTGCCCCATGATATGCCTTTTAACCCTATATGCCACTCTGGCACTTAGAGGGTTAAAAGGCATATTATGGGGAAGAGTGGCATATAGGGAGGTTTAAGGCATTTCAGGAGGCAGAGTGGCATTAAGGGGGTTAAAAGGCATTTCACAGAGCACCCTGCCTCCAGAAATGCCTTATGCCCCCCATTTAATATATATATAGATATACAGTGTCTCAGAAAAGTGAGTACACCCCTTACATTTTTGTAAATACTTTATTATATATTTTAGTAGTAGTGAGTGTACAGCCTGTATAACAGTTGAAATTAGCTGTCCCCTCAAAATAACGCACACCCATTAATGTCTAAACCTTGGCAACAAAAGTGAGTACACCCCTAAGTGGAAATGTCCAAATTGGGCCCAAAGTATCAATATTTTGTGTAGCCACCATTTTTTTCAGCACTGCCTTAAGCCTCTAGGGCATGAAGTTCACAGGTTGCCACTGGAGTCCTCTTCCACTCCTTCATGACGACCTCACAGAGCTGGTGGATGTTAGACACCATGCGCTCCCCCACCTTCTGTTTGAGGATGCCCCACAGATGCTCAATAGGGTTTAGGTCTGGAGACATGCTTGGCCAATCCATCATCTTTAGCAAGGCTGTGGTCGTCTTGGAGGTGTGTTTGGGGTCATTATCATGTTGGAATACTGTCCTGCTGCCCAGTCTCCGAACGGAGGGGATCATGCGCTGCTTCATTATGTCACAGTACATGTTGGTTGTGATGGGAAAGACCTGTACCCCGACTGGGTACACCCATCAGACGATCCTTCCTTCTCCCCATGGCCACCGGGAACACGAAACTTCAACCATCAGGCAGGACTAGCAATGGAGACAGCAAGAATCATAGCTCTTCGGGACCTCGTCGGCACTGTAGTATACAGAAGTATAGCAATACAGTCCTTTACCGCCCTGACAAGGGCAGCACCGAGGCCTACCCCAATAACAAGACAAGGCTCACATTGAGGTAAAACAGGAACTTCCTTGTCACGGAGCTGGCTATTCCAACCGACTATCTCTGCTATCTTGTGCTCCCTTAACCTGGGACAATACACTCTCTCCCTGGTTCCCCAGTCACTAGCGGAGACTCAGTGTAGGGTATAACATTAAGAACGCTTTATTGTACACAGGCACAGGTAAATATATATCCACATAATCATATCAACACACAGAATGAGAAATCAGAGTAACATAACCGCCCCTTTAGCTGGGGGATTCGGGTCTCCCAGGAACAATAGGGGAGATAAAGGGATTAGCCTCAAACAGACCCCCACCTCTGATATCTTCCACCGATAGTCAGATAGAAGCCCTGGCTGGGCACTCTGTGAAGATAATGCTGTCCGGTTCACAGAGGGCATAGTGGGGCAAGAAGCTATTCTAGCCGCCCAGCAGTTCCAAAAGTAAAACCTGTATGTCCTGGTACTGTGCCTGGTGGTGTGGGCGGCAGAGGGCAACTTCTGGGTCGGGGCAATACGAAAAAGGGGTATACCATAGAAACTGGGTTCCAGGCGAACGGGTGGTTGGGCTGCATAATATTCACAGCGGTGTGCCTGAAGGGACGAGTCTGTCACATTAGCATTCATGGTTCCTTCAATGAATTGTAGCTCCCCAGTGCCTGCAGCTCTCATGCAGGCCCAGACCATGACACTCCCACCACCATGCTTGACTGTAGGCAAGACACACTTGTCTTTGTACTCCTCACCTAGTTGCCGCCACACACGCTTGATGCCATCTGAACCAAATAAGTTTATCTTGGTCTCATCGGACCACAGGACATGGTTCCAGCAATCCATGTCCTTAGTCTGCTTGTCTTCAGCAAACCGTTTGCAGGCTTTCTTGTGCATCATCTTTAGAAGAGGCTTCCTTCTGGGACGACAGCCATGCAGACCAATTTGATGTAGTGTGAGGCGTATGGTCTGAGCACTGACAGGCTGACCCCCCACCTCTTCAACCTCTACAGCAATGCTGGCAGCACTCATACATAGTTTTCCCAAAGACAACCTCTGGATATGACGCTGAGCATGTGCAAACTTCTTTGGTCGACCATGGTGAGGCCTGCTCTGAGTGGAACCTGTCCTGTGAAACCACTGTATGGTCAGTTTTAGGGTCTTGGCAATCTTCTTATAGCCTAGGCCATCTTTATGTAGAGCAACAATTCTTTTTTCAGATCCTCAGAGAGTTATTTGCCATGAGGTGCCATGTTGTACTTCCAGTGACCAGTATGAGAGAGTGTGAAAGCGATAACAACAAATTTAACACACCTGCTACACATTCACACCCAAGACCTTGTAACACTAATGAGTCACGAGATACCGGGGAGCTGAAATGGCTAATTGGGCCCAATTTGGACATTTCCACTTAGGAGTGTACTCACTTTTGTTTCCAAGGTTTAGACATTAATGGCTGTGTGTTGAGTTATATTTGAGGGGACAGCAAATTTACACTGTTATACAGGCTGTACACTCACTACTCTACATTGTAGCAGAGCGGCATTTCTTCAGTGTTCTCACATGAAAAATATATAATAAAATATTTACATGTGAGGGGTGTACTCACTTTTGTGAGATACTGTATATATTGTGTGTCTTACATTAGTGAGCATGTTGGATAATGCCACTCAGTGCATGTCTTGTAACATGTATGCGCTCTTGGAGCAAGTTCTTTAAAAAAAGTAGCAACGTTCTTACACTTGTAACAGCGGTATGCTGTTACAAGTGTAAGAACGTTGCTACTTTTTTAAAAGAGGCAACTGACAACACTGAGGGTTATAGACAACATGGAGAGGAGCTTACGGAGCAGGCATTGGCTGGGGCCAGTATAGAGGGGGTGGAGATGAGGAAGAAGAGGACTCATGGGAAGGAAGCATCTCTGGGGCAGACTGACTCTAACAGCCTAGTAGCCTTTCCAGCATAGTGGGGAGCCATAAGGCAAGGAAGGCTAGACTCGCTAGGTGCTCGTGGTAGGAGATTCAATTATAAGGAGGGTTGATAGGGTAATCTGTCGCCAGGACCCCGAATGCCAAACAATATGCTGTCTCTCGGATGCTCGGGTTCAACATATTGCAGACCGGGTAGACAGGTTGTTGGGAGGGGCTGGAGATGATCCAGTGGTCATAGTACATATTGGTACTAACAACAAAGTTTAGGGCAGAAAAATAGGCAAAGGACCTACAAGGTAATATTCTCTGGAATATTACCAGTACCACATGCTACATCAGGGAGAACGCTTAGGGAGATCAATACATGGCTAATAGCTTGGTGTAAGAAAAAGGGATTTGGGGTTTTGGAGCACTGGGCAGACTTTGCAGTTGGCTACAGACTCTACAGCAGGGATGGACTACACCTCAATGATGAGAGGGCTGCAGTGCTAAGGGAGAGGGTGGCTAGATGAATCAAGGATCTTTTAACTAGGTTCTGGGGGAGCAGGATAAAGATAGAAATGAAGTGCTATCTAGAGTAAACTGGAAAGGGGGTCTAGCTATGGGAAAAGGGGGTGAGAGCAGTGGTGGGGTCAGGATAGACAATATGGAGCTACATAGAACAAAACCTGCAGTCATTAAGTATTTGTCAACTGATGAACCAAAAATGGGTAGTAACCTTACATGCCTTTTAGCAAATGCAAGAAGCTTGGCAAACAATATGGGTGTTTTGGTAAGTGATGAACAGTATAATTTGATCTGTATCACTGTAACGTGGTGGGATGATACGCTCTACTGGTCAGTTAATTACAAGATTACTTGATTGTTAGAGGTAAATAGAAAAGTGGACGGGATTTGTTTATATGCAAAGCCTAGTCTTAAGGAAGTAGTAAGTAATGTAGTAATGTGGAGACACTGTGGGTGGAGATTAGCCTAGATAGTAAAAAGTGTCACACACTACTTGTAGATGTATGCTACAAGCCACCAAACATTTGCAGTGAAGGAGAGGATCAACTATTATTACAAATTGAAAAGGCTGCAAATATGAATAAACATTTTAATTACCCAAATATAGATTGGAATAGCGGAACTAGTTCCACTAAGGGCAGCAAGTTTCTGAACCTGCTTAATGACAATTGTGATAATCCCCTCAGCAAGTAATGAGACAATATACTTCTAAGGGGAGTTAAAAACACAGGGAGACACATAGAAAAGTAATTGCAAAACATAATTTGTGTTTGCAAAGTACAGGACCAATCCCAACTCAATATCAGCGCTCCACAGTCTCTAATATTTAGGAAATATAGTAAAACCTGTACCAGGGAGAAAATCAGTAGAAATTGACCCCCTGTACCTACACACAGAAGTCTTTTCAAGTCCAGGGCCCATACTTGGTAAGGAGAAGGCTGGCTCTTAGGCATCTCAAGGGACCCCAGTGATGGAGGGTTCAGTGACATTTCTCCCCCTTTCGAGTGGGACTGGCCCAGGAGGAGACCCCAAACGGGTTGACTGTGTAGTCAGTCAGTTCATTTGGCCCATCAATGCCCTACCAAAACTGGTGCCCCAAACCATCTGCCCCTCCAAGAGCAGTACTCACCCGCCTTACCTCTGCCTGTCCCGAAAAATATAACTGCCGCTGGAGAGAAGTGCCAACTGCACCTTCTCTCTGGAGTCTGGGGAGAAGACAGGGTGATGAGGGCCCCTTCAATCCAGGGTTGGGGTTCTGAGCCAACTGTCCAGCATTTCTGGGGACCACAGGTGGACGCCACAGTCTCTTCCACTTGTATAGGATACATGTCCCCAGTGCTTGTTTTGTACAATCCTCTGCTTTTGCCACCTTTTCAGCTGGGGAGTGAGGATCTCAGGCAATTGCCCAACATTCCAGGAACCCAGGTGTGGAGATCGCAGTCCCATCCATCCCTCCTGGGTTAACATCCTGAGATGAAAGATCATTTAAATCTCCACACTCTAACCTTCGATGCAAGTGCTTCTGCTGGCACTGTGGAGACTGCAGTCCCATCCACTACCACAGTCTCTGGGGAAGGGAGCAGGCAGTGCCACTCTGCCCCAATGGCAGCTCTTCTGCTGGGTGGGTGCTAGTGGAGGCCGCAGTCTCACCCACTACACTCAGAAAACTTTCTTCCCTTTGCTGGGAAGGGAAGCCAATTGCATCCCCTCCCGGACCAACATCCTTAGATAGAAAATCAATTAAATCTACAACCTCTGAATCCGGTTGTGGAGTAAAGTCACAAAGTTTCGATATTGGATCTGGGTTAGCTGCCCAGTATCCCTGTGACTCAGGGGTGGAGACCGCAGTCCCTTCCACCCCCTCCTGGGTCAACATCCTCAGATGATCACTCCATAAAATCCACAAAATCTATGGTCACGGGCATACTGTTGAACACAGTCGAACAGCTCTTGATATGACTGTTCCAGTTCTCATTCTTGTGTGACCAAATAATCCAGGTCAGTCTACAGCTCAGGCATGTATGGGATATCCTCCGCCCTTAGCTCCTGGAGATCTTCCCCGGCACTCTGATACACTACCCAAGCCGTGATCCTTTTGCATGCTTTCAAATAATAATCCCGGGCTGCCAAAGCCATAACCCTCTGTGGGACCTTTATTCTCCAGCCCCGGACACAGCTGTGCTGCCTACCACCGCAGAGCCCGATATCCATTGTCCAACCTCAGCTCTGTCTGGACCAGCACCTCCAGCTCAGCCACCCATTCCTCTTTGGGCTGCTTCCCCTGGAACAGCATCAGCAACTTCAGCTGGAGCCAGAACCTTTCCTCAAATGTTAGGAGGCTTTTCCCTTTGTACTTAATTTCCAAGTGGAGAACCTCCCTCGAGAATATCAGGCGGCTATAATTCCTCTGGATCAGCTCTGTGTAGTTTACATCCATTCCCTTTCCTGGAGATAGATCCCAGTGGTAGTTTGGAATATCCCTCAGACTAGGAAGCAATCCCACCGCTTGCCACCATTGTCACGGAGCTGGATAGTCTGCTGACTTGCGCTCCCTTAGCCTGGAACAACACACTCTTTCCCCAGTTCCCAGTCACTAGCCGAGATTCAGTGTAGGGTAGAAATAAAATGAAGACTGCTGTATTTTTCACACACATGGCTGGATATAGCCAGTAAAGCACACATTAACATAAATCAAGATATTGCGATACAGTTAGTACAGTTAGACAATAGGGTCAGTAAAGGGATTAACAATACAATGGGGTCCCCAACTTCACTATTTATTACTGGTCAAAATCAATTCCAGGGAAAAGGATGGTTTAGCCAGGGTAAATGTCTGTAGTGGTAGAACTGGGGTGGGGGTGGGGTGACTGGCTTAAACAACATATTGGTGCACCATGGGGGGTGTCTGACATTAAACTGAAACAATGGCTTGTCACTCCCTGGTTGCATATCCTGGCTGTCTGACAGAGATAATCCCCTCAAGCAAATAATGAGACAATATACTTTTGGGGGTAGCTGAAAACATGGGGAGACACAGGGAAAAGTAATTGCAAAACATCATCTATGTTGGCAAAGTACAGGACCAATCCCAAATCAAAACAGCGTTCCACAGTCCTCAGACTCTCTCATATTTAGAAAATATAGTAAAACCTGTACCAGGGAGACAATCAGTAGAAACTGACCCCCTGTACCTACACACAAAGCCAGGGCCCATAGCCGGTAGGGAGTTAGCTGGGTCTCAGGCCTCTCCAGGGTCCGCAGTGATGGAGGGTTCCGTCATAATGCTCAAGCAATTTAATACTGTTAAGGTAGAAAAGGCCCCTGGGCCGGATGGTATACACCCAAGGGTACTTAAGTAGCTAACCCCAAGTCTGGCCTAACCATTATTACTGATCTTTCAATGAAGAAGTTAGTAAAAATATAGATCTGAGTGTGGCAGTAGATGTGATTTATCTGTACTTTGCTAAGGCATTTGATAAAGTTCCACATAAAAGGTTACTCTACAAATTAACAGAAATAGGCTAAGTGGCAAATGTCTGTATTTGAATAAAAAAATGGCTAAAAGATAGAATGCAGAGAGTTGTTGTTAATGGATGTTTCCCAGACTGTACACAGGTATTATGTGGAATGTCTATGGGGTCTGTTCTAGGTCCTCTTCCTTTTAATTTGTTTATTAATGATCTCCCAAGCTGCATTGAGAGCCATGTCACAGTTTTTGCTGGTGACACAAAATTAGGCAGGGTAATTCAGACTAATCTTGATGTTTCTTCTGTGCAGGAGGATATAGACAGAGTTGAGGAATGGGCGGGCAAGTGGCAGAGGAGGTTTAACATAGCTACATGCAAAGTTATGCATTATGGTAAAAATGATAACAATGCAACCTATACTATGAATGGAATATCCCTGGGGAAAAATACCAATGAGAAGGATTTAGTAATAATGGTAAGCAACAGACTTGGCAACTGTGCGCAATGCTAGTCAGCAGCTGCAAAGGCCAATGAGGTTTTGGCACGCATAAAACAGGGTATTGATTCATGGGAGGAGGATATCATCTTGCCTTTTTACAGGTCAATGGTAAGACCTCACCTTGAATATGTTGTATAATTCTGGGCACCGGTCCTTAAAAAAGACATTATGAAACTAGAAAAAAGTGCAAAGGAAGGCAAGAAAATTAATAAGGGGATTGGAAGATATTAGTTATGAAGAGAGACTAAAAAAGTTAAAATTATATACACTGGAAAAACAGCGTCTTAGAGGGGAATATGATAACCTTATATAAATATATGCAGGGCCAATATAAAGAGCTCTTCAGTGACCTGTGAATGAGTGTGTGTCTGCGTAAATGTATGGTGTTAAAGTGAATGCTTGTTAGTGTATGTAGTTGTGTGCATATGTTACGGTAGGCTATAAGTGTGTATGCCTATGATGTTTGCACACATGTGTGAGTATATGCTGTTAGCATGTTTTTGTGCATGTTACTGTAGGGTGTTAGAGAGTGTTTTGAGTGTATGAATGTTTGCACGGGTCTGTGTCAGTTTATGGTGTTACAGTATCACCCCTGGTGGTGTAAGGGAGAGGAGGGAGACATTGTGTGTATCTAACATATGTGAAAATGTATGATGTTAAAGTAAAAGTTAGAACAAGTTTGTGTGTTAGTATATGCACGTGTTTTAGTTACGTGGAAGATGGGGAATGAAGAAATACTGCACCCATGTGCTACTATCCTTAGGTTAAACTCTGTCAAAGGGGCATTTTTACCTGCAAGTGGAAGGGTGAGGGTGTCAACTGGGATAAAAAGCAGTATTTTGTTATTTTAAAAATATAATAAAAGCCAAAGTAAGTTGAGAAGCACAACAATAGTTATGCTTGTTTTTGTCTGGCACAGTAATAAAAAAACGTACTTTTGTCGAAGTAGCTGAAGCTCCTCAAATATTTCCTCATCTTCACTTTCGGTGTCATCGCTACTGAGATAAGAAATGCCTCTTGTGTAGTGCAGCCAGACCTGAACAGTGGAGATCTGCTGTGGTGTTTTTTCTGCCTTTTCTTCCTCACTAGAAGACCTTAAACTCATTGTCTCAGTAGTTGTACTTTTGTTCATCACACTTTCACTATCCATAATAGAGCTGAACTGACCATAGTCCACGAGCCTGGAATTATCATGGCAGCCATGTCTACTATCTTTGCCTGCATTGTTATTGATGACACATGAGCAGATATCATCTGAATCAACAGTTTCACAGTTTGTTGTAACAGGAGTTAACCCTTCCTTGTCACTGTTGTCTGTTGCATCATTTTCATTGCTGAAATCTTCAGGTTCTGGGCATCCACTCAAGTCTTGGTCACACACAGCTTTATGTGTGCTCCACAGCGGTGTGATTTCAGCATTTGAGCATTTTACCTCAGTTCCCTCATCTGTACTAATGTCGGTGTCCGAAGATGCTGTCTTGTATATCTCAGAAGCAGTGTCTTGAAATCCTGTTTCTGATTTCTGGGATTCTTCAGGGCTGCTACTTGAATTCTCCCCTAGACTGTTTTCTGTCAGATGTTTGGAGGTTGTGACATGGAACCTCCCTACAATCTTTGGTTGAGCATCTGTGGAAAGGAGACAGAGGATAAAAAATATATATTAATAGTGTAGTGAAAAGGAGGAAAGAAATAGGGGCATGATTAAAAGACATGTAATGGCATTAGAGGAAGAAGAACAAGGATGTAGCAAGATTTTGCAACAGAGAGTCTTCTTTGAAGACTGTAGTGTAGATAGAGAAAGAGGTGAGATGGAGAAGATAGTGATAATGAAAACTGGTGAAGAGTGGTGTGAAGACTGAGATACAGAAGGAGATGTCCTAGCATATGTGTCCATCATGGAATCGACATGCCCAAAGATGTTTTCTTTCCCATTCTCTCACCTCCCTCTTGTATTCCTTTTCCCTTTCTTTCTTTCTCCACTCCATATTCCCTCTTTTTCTATCACTCCTGCATTTCTGACTCCCTCCTCTTTTTCTCTCTCTCTCTCTCTCTACTTCTCTCTTTACTGCTTCTCCCTCTAATTCTCGCTTTATTGCTTCTCTTTCATGCCATTTCTCGGTACACTGCTTCTCTCCTTCCAGTCCTTAGTTTCTCATTCTCTCACCACTCATTTTTTCTTGTTCTCCCCCACTTTCCTCTCTCTCTTCCTCTTCTCCAAAATGAAATGGAGGGGACCAAGAGGCAGTGGTGGAGAGTGGTCAGCAGCAAAATTGCAATGAGGGCAAAAGAGGGGAGGCCTTTCTAAAATAAAGCTCTGATTAGACCATATTTAAAATTGGCAAATTCAGCTTCAAAAACACATTAGGGGTGTAAAACTGTAAATTTACAAATCAAACAATTCAATACTAGTAAACATCCTCAGTGAAACAAACATATGAGCAGCTACCATACAAGTCATAAAATAAGTTGAAGTTAATGACCGTACTTGTAGTGTATCATTCACTTGCTCCTCTCCTCTACCGCTATCTATTGGTGTCACTCACAACTCAGTTCTTCCCTCGGACAACTCATATCATCTTTTGGCTTCCAGTACCACCTATATGAAAATGACACCCTAATCTATATTTCTGCTCCAGACCTCTCACCCTCTCTTTTAACTTGCCTCATCAACCGTCTTTCAGGAATTGCATCATGGATGGTGTCCCATTACCTAAAGCGCAACATCTCCAAGATAGAGTTTATGGTAATCCCGCCATCTGCTCTGTCAACAATTTCACCCATGTCACACCCCTCCTGAGGAATTCCCTTCCCTGTTCCGTCAGACTTTATCCCTCGTATGCAACTTTCGAAAGCTTTCTGAAAACACATCCTTTTGGGTACAACTTTTCTTCCCACTACTCACAAGAGCAGGGCCCTCTTCTCCTTTTGTACCAGTTGTTATTGTGTATGACTTAAAATGATCCCACTGATTGTAACAGCACTACGGAATCTGCTGATGCTTATCAATAAATGTAATGTAATTAAACTTAACTCAAAGTTTGTGGTGGTCAGTTGTGTATTTAGTTCAGAATCACTTACCAGTGATGTCATCACCTAGAGGCAGAGATTTCAGTGAGAGCTGGGGTGATGGAGAACAACACTCTATAGTAATGAGTTGTACCTTGAGAAGGGAAATAAAGGAATTAGCTTGTAGTTAATACTGATTAACTATTCACACATTAGGGTTGAACAGAGCTGCATAACTCCACTCCTACAGGGCCAGAAACAGGCCAGGAATTGTGTGTGCCCCTGCTTTAAGACTAGCGGTTTAATGAACATTGTGCTCAAGCCGGGACATCCAAACATTGTGGCTTGTTTGCACCCATCAAGGACTGCAATTGTGAAACACTAGGATACAGGAAGCTATGTTTCAGAAAGTCAACATAGTATTTTTTCACAAAAACAGTTTCATCTAAAAACGGAAATGAAATGGTAATTAAATAAAATATATAACTTGGACCACAGCAAGCATGGGTATTGGTCAGGTTGGTCAAGTGCCATGGTTCATAGACTTTTTCTAAAGGCTCCTTTATCACCAGTAGCCAAGTGCATTAATCAATCTACACAACCAGCTCTCTGGTGCTTTCTTTCAACTGAAAGTTAAAGTTAATTTATAGAAAGTTAAGTTATAGAGCTAAAACTATTTCAGCAGCCATTCATTGTGTCTTTTCCCTTCAAGTCTGACTCTTGGTTTCCTGCTGTCCAGAATAGTTGCATAGGAAAAAAAAACAAATTCGGCTTAATTTCATTGGCTCAGTTCAACTCTAGAAGACTTTGAAGCTTGCTATTCAAAGATGTTTAAAAGGCTAAATCTAAATTGTGGGTGCTATAAAGCATGCTCTTAGAAATGCATTTTAAAAATATTCCCACACATACTCAAGGGACTCTAAAATTATACTATACCACCCTTACTTTTCAAACCAAAGTACTGTATGTTTACAGTTATGGCCACTGGTCAAGCCTTAAAACAAGATCTGTGCATATCACAAAAAGTATGCGTACAAGTAAACACAAAACATTTTAACCCTTTTACTGTTGGAACACATTTTTAAAACCCAATACAAGTCACAAATACTCATAATGCAATACACATCATACATATTACCTGAAAAGGTAGGCCTGTTGATACAATCAGTTCACAGGCATGCCCTGCATAATTTTCACGTTCAATCATTATTTACATGTTTTTATCAATTAAAAAGCAAAGGACACTCAGCATCGTCAACCTTTTAAGGGTGATCACTAACCTCCTTTGCTCTTCTATTTTTGATAATGTAGCGTTTGAGGTGCACATAGAGGCAGCATTTGTACTGTCCAAATGTTTTAGGCAAGTATGAACAAATTATGTAATGTAGGAATGCCTTAAAAAGACATGTTAATGTTTTATTTGTGTTATTTTACAAAATGCAAAGTGAGAGAACAGAAGAAAACTCTAAATCAATATTTGGTGTGACCACCCTTTGCCTTTAAAACAGGATCAATTCTTCTAGGTATAGTTGAACATAGTTTTTTAAGGAACTCAACAGGTTGTTGAACTAACCACAGTTCTTCTGTGGATTTATGTAGCCTCAGATGCTTTTCTCTCATGTAATCCCAGACAGACTCTATGCAATCAGGACTCCTTGTTCTTCTATGCAGTGAAGATAGTTCTTAATGACTCTGGCTGTATGTTTGGAGTCGTCTACATGTTGCAAAGAAATTTGGGCCGATCAGATGCCTGCCTGATGCTTTTGTATGATGGATATGTATGTTTGTGAATGAGTAAATTAATTTGTTTGGGGCAAATATGGCATGTCCTATGCTTGTGCAGGTCCTGTGGATGCAATCTAGGTGCTAGGGGGTGCTGGCTGGGGGCATCACATAAATCAATACTAAAGGGGGTTGGGAGGTTGGGATATACAATGTGTGAAATACACAAGGGTGTGAGGGCATTAGGGTGACCACATCGGCCATGTTTTCCAGGACACATTACTTTAACATATTGCTGACCAGCCTAGATAAAATGTATGGGGGATGTACAGACTTATGGAAATGAACTAAATAGTCAGATATACATCCCCAATACTGCAAGGCAGCATTTTATCCAGGTTGGCGGCATCAATACACAAGGAGGGCAGCTGAGGCCATTATATAAAACAATACTCGAGGGAAGGGCAGGCTGGGGGCATAAATACACATGGTTCTGGCTGGTGGCGATACACAAGGGGGCAAAAACACAAAAGGAGGGTCAACGACAAAGCAGTGTGGAAAATACTTTTTTTTGTAATTATTGTTGTAGCTTAGCCTGTCCAGATGTTGCTGTCAGTGTGGCAGAGCCTGTCCTGGTGTGTGTTTCTGGGTGTCAGTGTGACAGAGCCTGTCCTGGTGTGTGTGTTTGGGTGCCGGTGTTGAAGAACCTGTCCTGGTGAGTGTGTCTTTGTGTAGGCGTGACAGAGCCTGTCCTGGTGTGTGTGTCTGGGTGTCTGTGTGGAAGAGCCTAAATCTGGTGTGTGTCTGGGTGTCGGTGTGGCAGAGCCGGTCTTGGTGTGTGTCTGGGTGTTGGTGTGGCAGAGCCTGTCCTGGTTTGTGTGTTTGGGTGTTAGTGTGGCAGAGCCTGTCCTGGTGTGTGTGTGCCGGTGTGGAAGAGCCTGTCCTGGTTTTTTTTATTTTTTTTTATGCTGCTAATGACCCTCCGTTATAAGAAACGCTAGCAACCGTTACTCAGCTGCTGAAACTGATGTTTGGACCATCCTTCCGCCCCCCGACTCCTCTGTCTGCAAAAGACTCAAAGGCCGGCGAGATTCAGCTTTTTTTTTTACTTCCAGTTCCAGTGTGCTGTTAGACTCTGCCTCAAGAGTCTTCTCAAGGAATATAATGACGCAATTGCTAGAAGCCACATTTCAAAGATATGTGAGTAAAGGGCTCTAGTGGCCCTAAATGCAGCTTGACTTATTGTTATCAACTCAGATTGTTTTCTGAAATAAGAAAAAAATTGAGTGACTCGTTCTCCATAAAATACTGTCAGATGTGTTTAAATATAAATCTCCGCCAATTTGTATTGTGACTGGTGTTGATGAGAGTGATTTTGTGAGATTTAAACATCTGAAGCTGACAATTGTGCCTAATTAATACAGAACGGCTGAAGTTTTGGCTACTAGAAACAATCAAAAGCAACCGGCTAACTACATCTGTTCCTTGTTAAGGTAGAACTTACTTAAGTTATCATAGGGACTTGCTTTCTATAAAATATTGTCAGCTCAAATATATATCTCCGCCAATTCTTATTGTGACTGGTGATGATGAAAGTGATTTTTTGAGATTTAACCTTCTGAAGCTAACAATTGTGCCTAATCAATACAGAACGGCTGAAGTCTTGATTATTAGAAACAATCGGAAGCAACTGGCTGATTACACCTGCTCCTTGTTAAGGCAGTACTTGTTCAAGTCACCATAGGGATTTGCTTTCCATAAAATATTGTCAGATTTGCTTAAACATATATCTCTGCCAATTTTTTTGGTGACTTGTGACGATGTGAGTGACTTTTTGAGATTTAACCATCTTGAACCTGACAATTGTGCCTAATTAATACAGAACAGCTGAAGTCTTGGTTGTGAGAAATAATTCAGAAGCAACCGGCTGATTACTTTTTAAAGGTAGAACTTGTTCAAGTCACCATAAAGATCCTTCTGACTACTTATTCTGACAACTTTAGTAGTACTCGGATTCATCTATTGGAGAAATACTGGAATACAGCAAACAAACTATCAAACCTGTATCAAATGACACAAACCTGTGCTTAGCAAACACTAAAATGAGCCAAACTAATATGGTGGGGCAGAAGTATTAGAGTTCCAGAAGTGAGAGTTTGGATTTGTTCCTTATAAATATGAAATTTGACTGTGATCAGCAGTTTTAAAAGACTTAACATACCTGTTTGGCGATGCTTATAGAGTCCTATTGATATACAGTGTCTTGGTACTGACTGAGTTTGAGAGCTGACAAGGGGAATTAAACCCCTGAGTTTTCAAATTGTTTCGATTAGAGATCCATACGTCTTGCTAAAAAAAATCAATTCCATAATCTATCTATGTGAAAGTCCGAAAGTTTTTCTGAAAGACCCTAATCAATGTCAGGCACACTGGAATTTATAAGTGGACTAAGCTGCAGGTCTTTTTGAGGAAGACTTGTGAGTCCTTTATGATTCTAAGTTAATAGACGGCTAAAGTATTGAAATTTTTGACCTTTCAAATAGATCCCAGAGTAATCTGGAAAATGGACTACTTACAAATATGGTAAGTCATCAGAACAGAGCCGTGCGATATACATATATATATAGATATATAAGTATATATATATATATATTTTTTTTTCCCCTTATCCTATATATATATATAGTAAAATGACGAAATGAAGAAAGAATAAAGGTCAGCCAACAAGAACAGAAAAAAAGCAAAGATCACAACGTATCAGCCTTTTTCTCCCCATTAGCATCAAGAGGTTTGCCTAACCAACCTGGAAGCCCCAGCGATTGGAGTAATGAAACAAATAAATCAGTCCAATTAAACATTGATGACTCACAGTTGGACCCTTTAGGAGGCGAAAGCCATGCATCTATCACAGCCGGGGGCGTACCTAGAGTATTTGGCACCCGGGGCGGATCCTGTAAGTGCCCCCCCCCAAATGTAAAGACATCTACAAAATTATGTTGGCAAGAATATTTATTGCACCAATTTGTAAACTGTATGTCAACTGTAAACAACAAGAAATCTGAAAAAATAAAGTTATAACTTATAAGTAAAATAAATACGTTTAAATAACATTTACTGAACATATAATAGTGCTTTCTTTAATAACCCTCCAAAAAAACAGCGCCCACATTGCCCACATAGAACCTGACCAGCACCCAAATTACACACACATAGGACGTGCCATCTTTGCCCCCAAACAGCCCAGCATGAGTCAGCATTGTTCCCAAACAGCCGAGTGTACGCCATCTTTGACCCATAAACACGCTACCTGTGCCATCTTTGTCCCATACACACCCTGCCTGTGCCATTTTTGTCCCATAAACACCCTGCTTATACCATCTTTGCCTTTTTGACAAATCAACTATACACCTATGATTAACACAAACACTTTTACAGTCACTCACTAATTCACTTTCATTCACACAATTCATTCACACAATCATTTATTCTTTTACACAAATTATTTACACATATTCATTGATGCATTCTCACAAATTCATTAATTCTCTCACTCATTCACACAATTCATCCACACATTAATCCATTCATTTTTGCTCTCTCATTCTGACTCTTTATTTCAATATTCTTGCTACCCTCCTTTCTCACCCCCTTCTGACTCCCTTCTCCCTATCTACCCCCTATCCCCCCGTCTCACTCCTTTCTCCCTATCTACCCCCTCCTAACTATCTACCCTCTCCCCCCTTTGAAGTTCACTTACCTTTCAGGAGTCCTGCGGTGGGGGTGCAAGGCCTCTGTCTCCCAGCTCTGC
The DNA here is from genome assembly GCF_027358695.1 of Spea bombifrons. Taxonomy (NCBI): domain Eukaryota; kingdom Metazoa; phylum Chordata; class Amphibia; order Anura; family Pelobatidae; genus Spea; species Spea bombifrons. Next base: position 7,867,322 of record NC_071099.1, read on the forward strand.
CACTGTATGGAACAGTATAGAGTGATGGGAGTTATGATGTACTTTAGAGCATAATGAAAAAGACATTGGAAATGGTACAGCATAACACCCATCACTCTCACACACTTACCAATCCACACTTACCATTCCACAGATTCCACACATACCAATCCACACATTCCAATCCACAGATTCCACACATACAAATCCACAGATTCCACACATTCCACACTTACCAATCCACACATTCCACACATACCAATCCACACATACCAATCCACATTTACCAATCCACAGATTCCACACATACCAATCCACAGATTTAACACATACCAATCCACACTTACCAATCCACAGATTCCACACATACCAATCCACAGATTCCACACATACCAATCCACATTTACCAATCCACACATACCAATCCACAGATTCCACACATACCAGTCCACAGATTCCACACATACCAATCCACAGATTCCACACATACCAATCCACACATACCAATCCACAGATTCCACACATACCAATCCACACATACCACACATACCAATCCACACTTACCAATCCACAGATTCCACACATACCAATCCACAGATTCCACACATACCAATCCACTCTCACAGCACCAGTTGCCGCGCGGATCGCGAGGGAGCGGTATCGGAGGTCTTTAACAGACCTCCGGCTCCCTTGAGTAATTTTAAGCCGGTTCCCGGCAGATTCCACACATACCAATCCACAGATTCCACACATACCAATCCACTCTCACAGCACCAGTTGCCGCGCGGATCGCGAGGGAGCGGTATCGGAGGTCTTTAACAGACCTCCGGGTCCCTTGAGTGATTTTAAGCCGGTTCCCGGATTAAAATCACTCAAGGGAGCCTGAGGTCTGTTAAAGACCTCCTATACCGCTCCCTTGCGAGCCTTCTCCTCCAGCGGCGGACATTACTGTCCGTCTCTGGAGGGGTGCCGGCAAGTGCTGGCACCCCCCTGATGAGCGGCACCCGGTGCGGGCCAACGGTGGCCCCCCGCCCCCCGCTAGGTACGCCACTGATCACAGCTGACCAAATGAAAGACAGCTTGGCACAGCTGTTGGACCAACTAAAAATAGAGATTCAGAACAACACGAAAGGCATAAAGAAAGACATTAACATCCTGGGAGACAGAGTGATCAAATTAGAGGGAAAAAGAGACACAACTTTTTTCCAGGCAAATAAAAATAAAGAGGCCATAGAAATCTTTTTTTCAAATCAACAGAGAATAGAGAAATTTAGTAAGCTGGTGATCTTCCCAGACTTATCTGTGTATACCTGTAAAAAGAGGAAGGAATTTTCTACAATTACTCAAGATCATAACAACATTTCTTACAAATGGGGTTTTCCGGTAAGCCTCAAAATACACAAAGATAACTCCAGATGGATTTGCAAAACACTTGAAGAAGCTAAAATGCAATTGGAGCGGGTGGAAAAAATATGTAGTTAGTGTGGATCAATAACCGATGGACATCCAAGAGTAAATACATCTAAGTTTGTTACCCTGGTGGACAATAGATATGACTTGAATATATACAATAAGGGCATAATACACTTCTGTATATGATAGATGTTATAGATGGAAATCGGTGCTATACAATACTGCCTCACACGATCATAGCTAGAATGAAAGAAGAATATTCTTTTTTTTTTCTCTCTATGTTTACACTTACACACATTCAGAAACACATTATTTTATTTTTTTACATAATCTTATTCACAATACCTTTGGATGTTGCACTTAAAACTCAAACCCTAATCAATTCACTCACATAATTAAGCTTGAGGGTATATACCAACCAACAATAGTATTTCGATCACACAAACACAGCTTTTACAACTATATATAATACCTTCCCTAGTGGAAGTGCGACATTATCTTATCTATCTACACTACTTAATTTACACTCCTTTTGATTGCTGCACTTAATATTTAGGATGGCATAGGGCACATACTTTAATAGTTTATTTTAAATTTAAAATTATTTACATAATTAAGAATGAAAGGATACTTTATCTTTGGTAACAGGATTTTTACACTTAAGAGTACAACACCAAATACATATACAAAACTTTTTTTTTTCCTCTCACGTGTATACACTTATAATGGAAGGGTGACATCATTTTATCTATTCACAATATTTCATTTACACTTTTTTTTAATTGCTGCACTTAATATTTATGATTGAATAGGGCACACACTCTAATAGTTTATTTTACTTATACAATTAAGAATGAAGAGATATTTTATCTTGGGTAATTAGTGTTCTCTTAAGTGTAAAAATCATATCAACCCTGAAAATAACCTAATTTTAAGAAATCTGCTAAAATTCTGGGGAGCATTTAAAAAATCAAAAAAAGTAGGATGTGTCATGATTCCAAGTGCCTCCCTAAAATTTCTTCTAATAAATGTTAGGGACTTAGATATAAGTAAATGGTGTGCCAGTGGTCTAAAGAAATACAATCAGCTGGTCAAAAATGACAGCATTAGACCTTTTGCGGAGTTGGCAGACCTATCTCTGAAGGATGGGTTCACTTATCTACGAATAAAGAGTTATATAGAGTCTCAGAATAGAATATATAATGAAAATAAAACTAAGATAATAACTTTGATGGAGAAAGATATAAATATTAAAATAGTGTTAAAAAGTGGGATATGTGAAGAAGAGGGCCCCCTGAGCAAATCAAAAGCATTCATGAAATGGCAGACAGATATAGGTCATGAAATCAACCAGGAGGACTGGTTCAGAACGCTTTCTAAGTAAAAAAAAAAAAACATACATTGTCTAAACCTCAACTAATTGCAATTTAAAATAACGAACAGATGGCATTTGGTTCCGGAAAGGCTGAAAAAGATGTTCCCGTGGGTCTCCGACCTATGTTGGAGATGCAACGTGGAGAAAGGTTACAAATGTTCACATTTGGTGGAGCTGCATGGTCGTCTCAGTGTTAGATTTGTTAGAAATTACTGGAATACAACATTCTCTTGAGAGCTTTATTTTCCATTTAACACGGACAAATGAAAATAATATACAAAAATACCTAGCCCTCCATACACTAATGGCAGCTAAAATCCTTTTGGCGCGTAATTGGAAAAATCAAGAAGTTCCCCACTGGGAAAAACTCAAAACACAAATAAGTTATCAACTGCAAATGGAAAAAGGTCTTATTGAAGGCAAACACGAAATAACAGCAGTCCAGGCTTTAAAAAATAGCATTTACTGGTCTCTAATGATACACCAGAACAAATCTTGCTTTCATAACGAATAATTCTCTTTTGTTTTACGACATTCGAGTGATACCTAGCCCTTGGCTATGTATGGCTACTCCCAGAAATGCCTTTATGTATTGTTTTTTAAAGGATTATCTCAGGCTAAAGAAATACTTTGTGTCCAGCATTGTATGTATGTATTGTGACATTTCATGTTTTATATGTCTCTCGCTGGGGCTTCTATGACTGAGCACCAGAAGGTCATGTGACGCCGACGCTCTGTCATAGAAGCCCCAGAGGAAGTGCGCGCATTGTGAAGGCATCCACTGGCTGCCAGAAATGAGGATTCTGGTCCTCTATTTCAGGTCCGATTATAAGATGACCTCTCCAAGCACCCTCGGAAACAGCCAGACTCGCGACTTCGGAACACCTGCGACAGTCTCACAGGCGACATGTACCAGTGGGCGATCACTTTATACACCCGTTCTTTGGTTACTGTGTTGACGGTAAGTTTGTATATATTTGTTGTGCAATATCTGGTTCCCTTGCTTGGATTTATGCTTAAGTCACACTGTAACTGATTAGGGGTAATGGGTGGCGGCAACAATGAGAGAGCCAGAGCTCTCTAGCTACCAGTTTCCCCCTTCCTCCTGCCTGTCTGACCAATATTATTGGTTCTGATTGCAGGGTTGAGTAAATTGGTGTGGTTTTTTGTTATAACCAATTTGCATATGTTTGAAAGCCTTTTGAAAGGCAATTGTTTCCTCAATAAAGTTAGTTCCTGTTTTACCTCACACGAGTCCTGTCTTGTTATAGGGGTAAGTCTCGATGCTGCCCTTGTCAGGGCGGTAAAGCACTGTATTGCTTTGTTTCTGTATACTACAGTGCTGCCGAGGTTCCGAAAGAGCTATGTTTCCTGCTGTCTTCGATGCTAGTCCTGCCTGTCGGGGTACAGGTCATTCCCGTCACAGTAAGCACCCACATATCAAGGTCAGGTTTGTATAGTGAAGAGCAGCCAATTGACTGCTCAGGTGCGTGGCAGCACTCTCTAACTCATGGTTTCAGATGAAACAACAGACTGTCCAATTGGAGCAATGAGTATCACTCTTTATTGTTCAGTCCTCATCATCGGGGCTAATTCTCTCACTCCTGATCAGGGGCTTACCTAGATTATTTGGCACTCCCTGGGTAAACTGGGGCCCCGCTTTTGGCAGCCGTCGAGCCGCATAGACATCTTTTCGGCCGGCCCCTGGACCACAGTGCATTCCCCTGACGAGTTGCACCTGGGGTGGAAAGCCCCCCGTTAGGTACACTACTGCTCCTGATTAGCTTTTCTGCCTCCTCTGCCCTATTGAATCCATCTGTCACATGGTGACACAGAAGTCCTTTATATTTCCTCTTATGCCTCTCAATCAAGGAGCCAGCTTTGCTGAAAATCTTGGTGTGCTGTACTTTTGCTGTTTTAATTTCTAGTGTATTACCTTTCTTACTTTAGTTAATGGATTTATTCCTCTGGCTTTGATGTTTTAGCTTCTACTAACAAGTTTGACCCTGGCTATCTCTGACTATGAGTACCCTCTAATCTTAAGCAACTGTACTTCGGCTTCCTAATTCCCTTTTTCTGCACCACCTGTCTGTTTACCTTTCCAGTTGCTGTCAGAGTAGATATTCAAACCTAGGTAATTGATGCATGGTGGGCAACAGAGTCCTGGCCGCATCCTTTGGGTAGAACGCTGACCCGAAGAGCAAGGGGAGTTGTCATAAATGCCCTTCCATTAGCACCAGGGACATAGCCCAGGGGCTCTCTTGAGACTTCAACTACAAAAACACTACACATTTGAAGTAAAAGCTGGATTGCTTTTTGGCATTATGTGTAAACATAATTTAAAAGCTAATTCATGAATCACAATGGAATAATTTAATAATTTAAAAAAATCTTCTGTAAATATCTACAAATATAAAACATACACCATAAAAAAAAATTCCAAACAATGTTCACATAAATAATATAACTTTCATATTTTGAAACGCTGTATGGTAAGAAATATGAGACTTAATGCGTTTTGCCATACGCACGGCTTCCTCAGACGTGTAGTTGAGAAATATTGATTTCAATAAGTGGCGTTTTGTCATGTTGCAGATCTTACTAATAGATCCTCTGACTGTGGTCCCTTAAATTATTTGTGATTTAAGCTGCTGTATGACGTAATGCTCATCACTTCTGACTTAGAGCAATCAATTAAGTTGCTCTGTTGGCTCCCAGGAGTGAGAACAACTTTTATGAAATAAGCAAGTGATTCTCCGCAATGCGCATCTAGAGCTTGCAGCTTCCACTGTGTTTTAGTTTTATAGATCCTGCCTTGTACTTTTTACATTTTTATATGTACGATTGTTCTACTGTCTGAATTAAAATACTTAATTCCTTAAGCGCTCCCACCAATTACTGTTTCTATATTTGTTTTATTATAATGAACAAAGTATCAGCTCAGACCTTATCAGTAAAAAGCAAGGCAAAAACAGCACGGGTGTTCAAGCAGAAAGGAGCATCCACTCCAACACTGATATCAATCAGAAAAAGGAACACCGGCACTCCATAATGGCAGAAGTAATCAAATAAACGTATAATATAAAAAAATATCTCTTATTCAGATGCGTGATCCCATATATAAAAAATATGATGTAGAAAAAATATATATCCAAAATTATACAAAAATAAACAAACAAACAAAGCAGAGTACAATGAATATCATACCAGCCACAGAAAAAGAGAGACCGCTTGATGCGTTTCACACCCCAAGTGCTTTATCAAAAGCTAATCCCACAAGACAAAACCATCCCTAATATAGCCATGTTAATCAACTAACTAAGTGAAAATAAATGAGAACCACCTGATAATGATAATAAAAACAAGAGGACAAAAGGAAACCAAAGAATGCAAAACATATTTATCAAGACTCTCTGAGAGTTTAATGAGCTCATTTTCTACCTTGGTATGCTTTGCATTAATGAGGTGCAGCATATTTATACAATCAAACCGTCTAACATAAAATATTTTGGTTGCTATGTTATTATTATTATTGTTTTATATAGCGCCATCAAATTCTGTAGCGCTGTACAATGAGTGGACAGGACACAACAAGTAGTATGTAACATAAAAATTTGACTTACAGAGACAACAGGTGAGGAGGGCCCTGCTCAAACAAGCTTACAATTTAGAGGGATTTAGAGTGTATTGCACAATAGGTAAAAGTGCCATTGTTAAGGATAAACCAGCCACACTAGTAAAATTATTGCAGGAGAGGGACTAGGAAAAGTGAGCTAAAGATATATGGGATTTTTTGAAGGAATAAAGGCATGGAGAAAGGCGGATAGGCCAGGGGAGAGCATTCCAGAGGATAGAGGCAGCCCTTGAGAAATCTTGTAAGCATGCATGAGAGCAAGAAATCAAGGGAGAAGATAGAAAGTGATCATTGGATGAGCGGAGAGACCGATTAGGAGTGTATTTAGAGATGAGTGAGGAGGAAGGGGAACCGCTGTGAAAGGGTTTGAAAGTAAGAGTAAGGATTTTAAAATGAATCCTGAAGTGCACAGGCAGCCAGTGAAGAGACTGACAGAGGGGAGAGGTGTCAGTGAAGTGATGGCAGAAGAAGCTAAGTGTGGGAGCAGCATTCATGGTCGATTGTAGAGGGGTGAGATGGTTAAGAGGGAGACCAGCAAAGACAGAGTTACAGTAATCAAGTGCATGGACGAGAGCCTTAGTGGCATCTTGTATTAGGAAGGGACGAATGTGGGCAATGTTTTTAAGATGGATACAGCAGATTTTAGAGACAGACTGAATGTGGGGGCAAAAGGTCGGCGTCAAGAGTGACACCAAGACAGCGGGAATGAGGAGACGAGGAGATGATAGCACCATTAACATTGAAGGAAACTGATGGGGGAATCTTAGCGTTGGAGGGAGGGAAGATGAGAAGTTCGGTTTTGGAGAGATTGAGTTTCAGGAAATGTGCAGACATCCAGGTACAGACAGAGTTGAGACAGTTAATTACACGATCTAAGACAGAATGAGAGAGACCAGGAGAGGATAGATAGATCTGGGTGTCATCAGCATACAGGTGGTATTGAAAGCAATCAGTTTGCCAAGTCAGGAAGTGTAGAGAGAGAACAGAAGGGGTCCTAGAACTGAGCCTTGGGGTACCCCCACTGAGAGGAGGAGGGGAAGTGTTACTGGAGACAGAGATGCTGAAGGTACTATCGGAGAGGTAGGAAGTCAACCAGGAGAGAACAGTGTCACGGAGACCAAGAGCATGAAGAGTTTGAAGGAGAAGAGGGTGGTCCACAGTGTCAAAAGCAGCAGAGAGGTCCAGTAGGATTAGCATGGAGTAGTGGCCCTTGGATTTGCCAGTTAGTAGGTCATTTGTAACTTTAGTAAGGGCTGTCTCAGTAGAGTGTTGAGGGCAAAAACCACCTTTCAGATGGGAGAGAGATGGGACGGTAATTGGACAGATCAGTCGGGTAAAGGGAGGAAGATTGGAGTAATGGTAGCATGCTTGAAGGAGGATGAGACAGATCCAGTAGTGTGGGAGGGGTTGAAGATGTGAGCTAGAGTAGGGACACGAGTAGATGAAAGAGACTGGGAAGGGATCGGGTCAAGGGGGCATGTGGTTGGACAAGAGGAAAGAAGAAGAGGACGTACCTCCTCTTCAGTGACAGTAGAGAATTGATGTAATAAGTGGTCAGAAGGACGCGTAGTCAGAGGGAGGGTGAGGGCAGTGTGGCGACTGTACAGATATGTCATATCTGATAGTATCGATTTTAGTATTGAAGTATGTGGCAAAGTAAGAGGGATTAAGGTTAGTGGAAGGGGTGGTAGGGATAGGTCGAAGAAGGGAATTGAAAGTGCTAAAGAGTCGTTTAGGGTTATGAGATAGGGAGGAGATGATGGAGGTAAGTTTCTTTAGCAAGGTTCAGAGCAGAGTAGTTGGAATGTAGCATAAATTTGTAGTGCATTAAGTCAGCCATGGAATGAGACTTTCGCCAACTACGCTCAGCAGTGGGGAACAACGTCATAGGTGTCGGGTTACAGTCGTGTGCCAGGGTTGGAAATGTGAGCGTCGTAAGAGTAGTAACTGGGGCTTCATCCTCAAGAGCAGATGTGAGAGTAGAGTTACAGAGAGGTAGCGTTGTTAGGCCACGACATGTTAGAGATAGAAGAGGGAATAAATTGGTGCGAACTTCTGAAGGTTAATAGAGCTGAGGTCTTCAGTTAAGCGAGGATAGGCTGCAGGGGAGTGAGTAGGAGGCAAGGTCAGAGAGCAGGTGGTCAGAGAGGCGGAAAGGAGAATTAGAGAAGTTATTGAGAGAGCACATGCTAGAAAAAATGAGGTCCAAGGTCCATGAGTAGGGGAGTTAATATGTTGTGTGAGATCAAAAGAGGAGGTAATAGAAAGAAATGTTGAAGCCATGGGACTTAATGGGGTGTCAACAGGGATGTTGAAGTCCCCAAGGATAATAGAGGGAATATCAGAAGAGAAAAAGGGGCAGCCATGAAGAGAAGTGGTCAAGAAAAATGTTAGCCGGGCCAGGGGGACAGTATATAACAGCTACGCATAAGGATATGGGATTAAATAGTCGGATAGCATGGACTTCAAAAGAGGAGAAAGAGAGTGATGGAGCAAAGGGGATAGTTTGAAAAGTACAAGTTGGGAGAGTAGGAAGCCTACCCCACCACCCTTCCTGTCATCAGATCGAGGAGTGTGACTGAGGTGGAGGCCACCATAGGAAAGAGCAGCAGGAGAAGGAGAAGCAGTGTTATAAGAGGTTAGCCAAGTTTCAGTTAGAACGAGAAGGTGCAGGGAACTAGAGACAAAGTGGTCGTGAATGGCTGTTAGTTTGTTACAGACAGAACATGCATTCCAGAGTACAAAGGAAAATGGGGGGTAGGAGGTACAGCTGGGTATGTGGACAAGATTATTGACATTTCTGGAATGTTGACTGGGAGAGGATGAGGACGAGAGAACCAAAGGAGGGCCAGGATTTGGGAAAATATCCCCAGCTGTTAAAAGAAGTAGAAGAGAGAGTGAGAGAAGGTGGGAATAGGTGAGCGGAGAGATTGCTGGGAGTGAGGGGAGGTGGGGGAAAGGGAGGAGGTGAAGTTGAAAAGTGCTTGGGATGACAGAAGAGGAGAAGAAAGTAATGATGGTACAATATAGACATACTGTGGTGGGGCTGGTGGCTGGAAAGAGATAACTGTTTTACTAACAATAGAGGAAAGAGAAAGGAGGAACAAGAGGATTGTGAGCATGGTAACTGGAGACAGATGGGGATGGGGTGGAGTGGTGGTAGAGCAAACACAATAAGCAGTAGGCAGCACTTGATGACAATTCAGTGGCGTATTGATTGCAGGGAGCCTCCAGGTTTCTCTTTGTCCTTCCTTGTTCTCCTCCTTGGTGAACTCCCTTGGTAAACTCCCAAACAGTGGAAGTTAGGAATATTGGCTCTTGGGTGAAAAGTGTCACACAGATGGAAAGTGGCCTGTGTCTCTAAGAGGCTTGTGCCTCCAATGTCAGTAGTGATATAGATGATTTGCGCATGGAGTTATTAGCTGATCATACTGTGTCACCTAGTACAACCAGACAATCCAGCTCTATGTTCTTTTCCACTTCATTTAGTAATCAGTATAAAAAGATTAGGTCTATAATACAAAAACATTAGCGCATACTATACATGCCATCTATGATAAAATTCTGTCTAAAGGGGTTCCCAAAAAACTAAAAAACTAGGCAATATTCTATCTCCAACCAAGTTTATTAGCCAGCCTAAGGTATTCACTTGGTTGAATCGCTCTGGCATGTTTTCTTGCGGTCATAATGTGTGCACGTGTTGTCCCTGTGTTAATAAATATGTGTCTTTTAAATCTACTTCTAATAACTGTACCTTAAACATTAGGCAGTTTATTAATTGCACCTCACGTAATGTTGTTTATTTAATTATGTGTAAAAAAAAGTGGGATTCAATATGTTGGACATACTGCACAAATACTTATGGATAGGATTAGGGAACATATTTTAAGTGTTGAGTCAGGTGTTTCTTTTTCATCTATCGGAAATCATTTCATTTTTTTTAATAATTGTAACCTACCAGAGTTCACCTCATTTCTCCCCCTAGAAGTGTTGATGTTATTACCCTTCTTAACCAACGAGAGGTATACTGGTTTTTCAATCTGGCCACTAGAAAGCCTATGAGTTTAAATTCTCATTACGGTGGTCTTGTTTCTTTGATTAAGGTATTGTTTGCTTTTACATCTATTTTTATATGTGATTTATTTCTTTATTTGGGTACATTATGTCTTTTGAATTGTTAATTTTATATTATTGGGTGATGTTATGCATTCTTTTGGTTTCCTTGTGTCCCCCCTTTTTTATTAGACCTATTCTTGTTATCATTATGTGGTTCTCATTTATTTTCACTAACTGTTTGATTAACATGGCTATATTAGAGTTGGTTTTGTGGGATTAGATTTTGATAAAGCACTTGAGGTGCGAATCGTGTCAATCGGTCTCTCTTTTTCTGCTGCTGGTATGATATTCATTGTATTCTGTTTTGTTTGTTCATTTCTTTTTTTGTATAATTTTGTATATATATATTTTCTACATCATATTTTTATATATATACCGTATTGGCTCGGATATAGGCCGCCCCCGTATATAGGCCGCACCCTAAAAGTTTGGTGCTTTTTTAAAGAAAAAGTTTTTTTTCTTTAAAAAAGCACCAAAAAAAACATGCTGCCACTCTGTCCCCCCCCCCCGAGATACGCTGCCGCTGTCCTCCCTTCCCGCGATACGCTGCCGCTGTCCTCAATCCCCGAGATCCGCTGCCGCTGTCCTCCCTCCCCGAGATCCGCTGCCGCTGTCCTCCCTCCCCGCGATACGCTGCCGCTGTCCTCCCTCCCCGCGATACGCTGCCGCTGTCCTCCCTCCCCGCGATACGCTGCCGCTGTCGCTGTCCTCCTCTGCCCCCCCCCCCCCTCGACTTACCGGAGCAGACTCCCGGGTGTCTTGCGGGGCCGGCGAGGGACATCTACGCAATACGCGTATGCAACTTCCGGTACCGGAAGTTGCATGCGCGTATTGCGTAAATGTCTCCCGCCGGCCCCGCAAGACACCCGGGAGTCTGCTCCGGTAAGTCGGGGGTGGGCAGAGGTAAAACGCTTAGATAACCTCCCGTGCCGGCACCCCCCCCCCCGTGGGAAGTGCTGGCAGGGGAGGCTGTCTGAGCGTATCGGGGAGAAGGATGCAGGTCCCCTGCACCGCTGCGGGGGATCTGTATCTTAACCCCGCTGCCTGCCCGGCGCCCGGGACTGCATGTCCCGGGCGTCGGGCGCTAGAGCCCGAATATAGGCCGCACCCCCACTTTAAAAACTTAAAGTGGGGGAAAAAAGTGCGGCCTATATTCGAGCCAATACGGTATATGGGATCAAGCATCAGAATAAAAGATTAATTAATAATCTTTTATATTATATGTTTATATGATTACTTCTGTCTTCATGGAGTGCCGGTTTTCCTTTTCTGATTTATATTTGTTTTATTGTGTGCATAGAGAAGCCACATCTTTGGTGTTTTAAGGCAGCAGCTCCATTACCCTACCCAAGAAAGGACCCTCTCTCTCCCTTCACCTACTCTAACATACAGTGATGTATACAGTAACGTAAGTTGGAACAATGAACCTTGCTCTTTAATCGGCAGGCCAAGATGGCAGTCATGTGATATTTTGGATGACTAGCCCTGCTAAAGCACCACACTAAGATGATTATTTATGATAATGCTAATGAAATCCCCTCTTCCATAAACATTCATTAGTGAGAGTGCCTTCCTTTGCTTAACTAACAGCTTAAATAAATACACCACATGTATGCGTGATACATAGCATATCTGTCTCTTTAGGTTAAGTTCTACTTTTTTTGTGTTCTGGAGCTATGCTACATGTCTTCATATCTAAATCCCCTGGTTATTTCTATACATGATCCAAATAATACATTGCACAACTACTTTCAGATTGGAGCTATTCCTAATTATTTTTGAGAACAGTTAATCCAACCATATTTTATATCTTCCAATGGACTGTTTTATAATTGGATTCTGTTTTCTAAATCTTTTTAAAACGGTTTAGTATAGTCATCCACTGTCGCATCTACAATCATATATTATTCTATCAAACCTGCAGGTACTTGGCCCTTGGTGGTACAAGTGCCCTTTCCGAACTCTGTGTAGGGCTGGCAGATTCTGGAATCTCTGATAGCTGCTGCAGCCTCAGTTCTCTTTTTTGTGCCATCTAGAGACAAGGTTGGGAGTACATGACAGACCTTGATGGAATGAGATAGTGACAAGAACTAGCAACAGACACCCAGGAGACCAGCGCACAGGAAATCAGGGTAGGGGTAAGTCAAACATAGTGGAGGCCAAAACACAGTAAGTCAAGAAAACCAGAATAAAAATATTCAAAATACAGGCTGAAGTTTAAATTTCAGGTAATGCCAATGAAACAAACGTCATAACCAAAAGAGAAAAACAAGATAGTAATTTTTATCCAAGGCCAGGGATCAAACCCAGAGAATAAACAATGCAAATACAGGCACAGCACCAGTCAGGGCCAGGAAAAAAATCATCAGCAAAGGAAGCTGGGAGCAACACCTGTCTCCCATGCTCACGATAAGGCTGATTCTAATCCAGATGTTCCTGACATCTTCCTGCAGAAGTACGGAGTATGTTTAGGTCCATTATTATACTTGTTGATTCTCCAAATCATTGCTTTTGTATTTACTATTTTTAGTTATGCATTACGATAGTTTTTCCGACTTAGAAATAAACCGGTTTCACTGTGTGACATTAGTGTGCACAATACCCTATTATTAGTCTGAAGTTATCCATTTGGATAAGTTTATTTACTATTAACAATTAGCAACTCTATATACCTTCTACTTATCCTCATGGTCTCAGTTCAGAAATCTATTCAATTTAAAATCTTTTAAAACATGAAATCATTATAGATACAGGCATTGCTAACAACTCACAAAATGGTGAAAAAAAGATCCAAAACATGCTCCTGGGTTTGAAGCAGACAATCACTGGCTATCTTTTAGTACATTGTACCTGCACCCTGGCAAGAAGGAGATGTGTTTGCACTTAGCATGTAATTAAGAAAAGCAGCAGTTCCAAAATGTCTTTGTTTCCGTAATATGTTTACTTTAAAATGTGTCTCTATGTGTCTATTATTACTGATTCAATTATTCTGCAGGTCCTACACTGCCTCCTGCCTGCTAATGATGGAATCGGTACTACAAAATCAAAAACCGTAGCACAGAAGGGGTATGTTTTATATTGGGGTATGTTTCTCCCAGCAGACACTTTTATTTTAGAGACCTTGTTAGAGGGTATTAGCAGTGGCGTCGCTACAGGGGGGCAAGGGGGGGCAATTGCCCCCCCTAGGTTATTCCTTGCCCCCCCTGTTGCCCCCCCGCCGAATTTGTAACCCCTTGACTGCTAACGACGGCATGGTGCCGCCGGTAGCAGTCCCAGTCAGGTGCTAACGACGGCACCATGCCGTCACTAGCGCTACCTTACCTTGATGGAGGTCTGTGGACCTCCATCACCACCTACCCCGGCGATCTGCCCCTCACACTGAAGGGCATCACCGGGGCCACCCGATCTGCCCGGTGACGTCTCGCGCAATGACGCGATGACGTCACCGCGCAACTTTATTAACAACTGACAATTGTCAGTTAAAGAGGTATGGGGGCATGCTGCTTAGATGCCTGTATCTCAGGCATCTAAGCAGCTACTTACCCCCAACATATACCGTTGGAAAGGTAATCGCCTCGCCTTTCCAACGGTATATAGATTGTAAAATATATATAAAATATATAAAATAATAAAAAATATTTAGTTAAAAAAAATAAAAATGTAAAAAAAATGAATTAATGTAAAAATAAATGAATTAAATTATTTAAACATAAAGTAGTTTAACTTTAAAAAAAAAAAAAAAGTTTAAGTATTCTAGCTAAATGATCACTGTGGTAGCCAATGTTACCACAGCGATCATATAGCTATAAAAAGTCACATTCCCTTTTTAAAAATGGCCGATACTAATTTTTAATCCTATGATCCCTTTGATCATGGGGTTAAATTTAGCCAACGGTAGAGGGAGGCAATTTTTGAAATCCTGATGAACTGCAAATATTATTAAAATCAGCCATTTAGCCTGTGCGGTACGTGAGTAACCATCTCATCCCTGGAGCGCCTTGCATTTTTACTGCAAAACTTATTTTTGCTGTAAAAGTGATTTTGTTTTCTCCCTTTACCATCATTTCTTTGGGATTGTAAGGGGAAAGAATGGTGTGTGCTTCTGTGAGTGAATGTATGGAAAGTATAGTGTGTGCTTCTGCGAGTGAATGGAGATATGAAAGGCGTGTGAATGGTCAGTAATTAGGGTTGAAGCCTTGACGTGGCAGTACTGCTCACGTAGGAAGTTAAATTATGGCACAAAAAGTACACATTTGCAAAAACGACATCCCTTGGTGCATCAAATGAGGGGCTGCATGTGTTTCTAGGACAAACCTGGAGTGCGCAAGACACAAATGAACATGTCGCTATGGTTAGAAAAATCATATTTTCTAGCCAAAGCGACATATTCCATCATTATTTGTGTCCTAGAAATACATGTAGCCCTCATTTGAAGCTCCAAGGGGTGTAGTTTCTTAAAATGGATGAATTGTCTGAATGAGGGAGAGCATGAGTTAATATGTGGATGAACTGTCTGAATGAGGGAGAGCATGAGTTAATCTGATTGTGCGTATCATAGATGTATAATTGTGGAAGGGTAAAGATGGCACTAGCAGGATGTTTGAGCCTTGGGGACCAAGATGGCACAGGCAGGGTGTATATGGGACAAAGATGGCAAATCGTATGTGTGTTATCTGGGTGCTGGCCAGGTTCTATGTGGGCAGTGTGGACGCCAGGGCTGGCTTTGGGGTGTGCAACCTGTGATCTATCCCTGTAATTTAGCGGGTTTTAAATATACCATTAATGCCGTGTTTTTATGTGAATTCCAATTGATCTATACCTGCAAAGCTGGGTTTTTGTGTGTTCTTCTGTAGATCCATATCTGCTATGCTATGTTTCCATACATTATTTATGTATACCTGCAAATACAGGGTTTGTATGTCTTGTTCAGTTGATTAATACCTGCAATGCTGTTTCCATGTATTTATTTGATCTATACCTGCGATGCTACGTTTCATATATTATTATTGTATACCTGCAAATACAGGATTTGTATGTCTGATTCTGTTTATTTGATATATACCTTCGGTGCTGAGATCACAAGTGAATTTCAATTGATCTATACATGCAAAGCTGGGTTTGTGTGTTAATGTGTTGATCTATACCTGCTATCGGCAGCAAGGTCTAATATTTATATATATATTTATATATATATCGGCAGCA
This sequence comes from Spea bombifrons, assembly GCF_027358695.1. Lineage (NCBI taxonomy): Eukaryota > Metazoa > Chordata > Amphibia > Anura > Pelobatidae > Spea > Spea bombifrons. The sequence continues at coordinate 7,883,041 of NC_071099.1, forward strand.
GGGACTAATATTAATATATATATCGGCAACTGGGGCTAATATTAATATATTTGGGCAGCAGGGGCCCTGAAATCATTTAGTGCAAAAGTTAAGGTATTGTGTTATTTAAAGGATTTCAAGGATTAGTCTAACTAAATTGTGACTTCAGGCTTCCCATGTTGAATGATCAAGTATTGTATTGGCCAATAACAAAAGTATCATTCCATAGCACATTACTTTTGGCAGTGTGTGTGTGTGTGTGTGTGTGTGTGTGTGTGTGTTTTTTCAGTGGTATGATTTAATGGTGGAAATTATTAATGCCCCCCCAGTTCGACTGTGGTATCTTGTGTGCCCCCCCTATATATTGTTTCTAGAGTCGCCACTGGGTATTAGTAAGAGTTTTTACGTGACTGCGGCATCTAGAAGAACAAAAATTTATTTTAGTTACACACTATTTGCAAAAGCATTTCTGCAGTTTCTTTTCTCTTGATGTAGATTGTAGGGCTGCAGAATGTATTCACTATAAAACACTGATACCCAGAAAATATTGTATCTGTCCTTGATGTTATGAGGTACTGTATATATAATAATTTTAGTACAACATTTGCAAAACTGTGTAAAACAACATGAAAGTTTGGGACGAACAGCACAATTTCATTTATTTTTGCCTGGTAACATAATTATAATATAATATTGATAGTATACTTTAAATTCAAAGAGGAGGTGTTGGATTACCCAAATGCTTATACTTATTAAAAAGTTTTTTATATATATATATATATATACTTCCTTAGGTAAGATTAACCTGGTGGTCAGCAGCATGTTACTGAATCGACATTTGCCTGTTTAAGACATAGGAACAAGATTATCTGAGAAATCTCAGTAAAGCACCTCTGACAATTTTGGAATGACATAATGTTGCAGGCATGTTTCATATAAAATAGGCCAAAACAGGCTTTGTTCTAAGTTTTATTTATATACCATCGTGTTGAATGTTACTGAATTTAACCATCATGGTTCACCTGAAATATTTTTTCTTCTCATTAGACAATGTAACATTGACATCACTTTCAAAATGGCTCTATTTTGTTGCCAAGATATAGTAAACTTGCAACATACTTTGTCACTACTTATGATGAATGGGCAGGAATGGAGGGTTTGCAGGAGCAGGGTTTGCAAACACTTCTGGTGAACTGTGAGATACAAAACTAGCGTTGTAAACTGGCATATCTAGTTGTCCAGTTTTATCTAGTTTTAACCATCCAGCTAATCATATTTTAGTTTTTTTTTTTTTTTTTTTTTTTAAAGTCCATACGTTACCTGCTGTGCAGTACATTATATAGCCATGCCCATTTATCTGAGAGTGGCTAAGTATTTCATATCATTATCTAATCTATGAGTCCATTGGAAAACACTTATTTTAAAAAAAATCTTTACACAGAAAAATGGTACTACCCTGCCCCATAGAGCTTACATTCTGATTGTTTTGTATTGGACACAAGAACATCTCTAGTTGGCTACACAAACCAATCCTCCAACTATCCATAAAACATTACAGTGCAGGTAATGCTGTTACCCAATTACTCACTGATCTATATACGCCTTTCTTACACAAATACATAACTAAAAGCAATAAAATAGAACATTGAAATGGTGTGTTACAAAGCTACTACAAGGGCATAGAACGTTAAAAGTGATATGTACTACCCATTCAACAGTATGTTAAAACATTGTAAAACTACAAAACTAGTGCAAAGTTTATGCTGACAGCTGTGTTCTTTTCATAAATACTATACTCTACCAACTACTTGAGATGAGAGTGCTAAATGAAAAACAGCTAAATAAGAGCATGACCACATTACTCTCTTGGCCTGTATATATCTCATGTATTACATGGTTAAAGTTACACAAACAAAAAATAAAGTACACATTTTGTATAAAGTTTAACTTCTACACTCCGTCATAAATATTATATCTCTCTTTTATCTCTGCAGATATACACAGCCAATATATATGTTTATTTACCAAGTATCCTACTAAATATTATAGGTCAAAGCTTTAAATTATATATTATTTCTTCTTTCCAGTTATGTTGTAATACATTTTTCTAAAAAAACAACAATGGTACATTTTTTATTGGCATGGAGGTGTTTTCTAAAAATCTCTAAAAAACACCCAACCTGGTATAGATAATAATGCTTTCTGATTCCAGGAGACAAACTTCGTATCAGCTTTATGAATCACTAGTATTCTTTAACCTCAGTATTTATCCTGGGTTTCTTGAATTTATGCACATGCCGAGCGTATCTGTAATACCGTATTTGCTCGATTATAAGACGACCCCCCCAAATCTGAATATTAATTTAGGGAAAAAAGAAAAAGCCTGAATATAAGATGACCCTATAGGAAAAAAGTTTTACCAGTAAATGTTAATTCATGTAAACTATTTTTTTAATAAAAGCTATGATTGAGAAAAATATTTTAGTTTTATTACCTTCTATTTTCCAACCTGCCCCCCCAGTTATGCACATCTGTCCCAGAAATGCCTTATACCCCCTATATGCCACTGTGCCCCATGATATGACTTTTAACCCTGTATGCCACTGTGCCCCATGATATGGCTTTTGACCCCCTATGTGCCACTCTGCCTCCAGAAATGCCTTATACCCCTATATGTCACTCTGGCATTAAGGGGGTTAAAAGGCATATTATGGGGCAGAGTGGCATATAGGGAGGTTTAAGGCAATTCAGGAGGCAGAGTGGCGTATAGAGAGTTAAAAAGGCATTTCTGGGAGAAAGATTTAAATACTAAAGTAAATGATGAAGACTGGAATAGAGCTTTAAACTTAACTTATAAGTATATACACTGCCTAAACTTAAATGAGCTTCAATATAAGCTTATGAACAGATGGTATTTGGTCCCCACATTATTAACAAAAATGTTTCCTAACAATTTGCCAAACTGTTGGAGATGCGGAGCGGAAAAAGGAGACATGATGCATATTTGGTGGAATTGTTTGCCAATAAAAAGATTATGGTTAAAAGTCTCAAACAGATTAGTCAATAAATTTGGCCCGCATTGGAAGTTGACCCCAGAAAGAGCATTACTCCACTTAAATTTACCCAATCTCGTAACTAAAGACACCCAATTCCTACTGCATTTATTGACTGCAATAAAAATAGTAATAGCCAGAAATTGGAGATCCTCCGAGGTAATAATATGGGCAAAGATAAAATCCCAATTAATTTACCAATGTCAGATGGAAAAGGGGATTTTGTCTCAAACAACATGGAGTAGCACAAAGTACGTAATATGGGAAAAGTGGCTAAAACTCCTTGCTGACGGAGAACTTGATGTTTAGACACTTTACTAATGAATGGAACCCTGTCCAGAGAAACTCGACACCATACATAGACAGAATATTCGATATCAATGGAATCCTTGTATGTTATGTTTGTTTTTTTAAGGTCATTGTAATGTCATTTTGTATTGTTAATTTGTGAATAAAAAAAAAAAAAAAAAAAAAAAAAAAAAAAAAGGCATTTCTGGAGGCAGAGTGGCATTAAGGGGGTTAAAAGGCATTTCACAGAGCACTCTGCAGCTGCGGGTGATCTGGATCTTAGTCGTCTCATAGTCAGACCTATGTGAGGTCTGATTATAAGACGACCCCGATTATAAGATGAGGGGTATTTTTCAGAGCAAATACGGTACTTCCACAAATATACTGCCTTTAAAATTGTTGAACAATTGAAAGCTGAGGGCCTCAAAACAACACCTCCCCAAACCCTGGTCTCCAACTACACTAACAAGGCAAGCTTGAAGACTTTTAGTGAATTAAACAAAAATGGTTTTATCAAACACATTGTGAAGATATAGTTTTTGCTATAAAGCCAGCCTCTCAGTAAACCAGTATTGGAGCCAGCCCTAATTAAAGCACCCTAGGTAATAACTCCAAATCAGAACAACTGTGTGTGAGGATGCATGGCAAGAGTTGAGGGGGCACAAAAGAAGTGGGTGGATAAGAGGCATGGCCACCTGTCCACCATTTCCGAATCACCACCTTGTAATGCTAACATCGTAAAGAGGCTTTAGCAAGCTGCAATGGAGGTCTTTGCTTCAGCAGCACAGATCTCCATTTCCTTTTTCACCTTGCAGGTTAAGTGAATGGAGAACAAGCGATCTCTCCAAGCAGCCCATTCTCTCCCCACTGCCTACAAAAGTAGGACTGTCTGTCAGCAACTCAGGATGGTGGGAAAGTGCCCAAAAATGTGGGAATGGTGGGAGGTATGCCCTTGGTGAACCTCTAGTGCCCAGTCACGGGTCCATATGCTTACTTATATAAAGCGGAACCTGACTTCTCTCAACACTTCAGTGCCCTAACCCTATATGGCAGCAAACCTTGTACACTGTTTACCATTTGCTTTGTAACTCTAAGGCAGAGGTGTTTGAAAACTTAGAAATCTCAGTGCTTATGAGGTCTATAGAAAGTGGGTTGAAACATACTATACCATACTGTATACTGATATATATATATATAATATCCAGGCCTTTCACTTGAAAAGACAGTTTAACCCATTTTTCAGCACAGTCAGTGGATCAAGCTGAATTTGATTCACTAATCGTTATTGTAGTTAAACATGTTTCAGCGATAAATACTTTTCCCTGGCAGTAAGCAGACATCTTTCACATACCTTGCAAATGTCCTGTTTTTTGGTCACACAGTCCTGATATTTAGTAATTAGGTGAATCAAACTAGGCCTGTGCTGCAATAGCACAGACCTCCATTGAAGCTCCGACTTGGCTTCCTTGCTACATTATGAAGCTGACTGTCACAAGATGGTAGCCGTGCAGTCCTGCCCCTGACCATAAATCCTCTGGGGTGCAGCCATAACCTACCCTGCCCCTAACCAGGCTCCCAACACAGGTCTCCCAATTTGGAAACATGTTGGAGGTATGCTGCCATTTGGCAGAGGCAAATCTCTGTACTCGGGCTGATGTGCACATATACAGTACTGTGCAAAAGTTTTAGGCATATTTGAGCAAATTAAGTAAGGTTAGAATGCTTTTAAAAGTGTTAACAGTTCATTTTTACCATTCAACAAAATGCAAAGTGAGTGAACAGAAGGAAAATCTGAGCCTTCAAACCAAATGGTGTCCAGAGAAGGCTTTAAATTGCTGGAGGTTCTTATTTGTGTTAAAATGCATTGCAGTCCCACTGATTCAGCTCCTTGGTAAGCAATGTAAAATTAGATAGGACTTTCCAAACCTGGGGTATTTTTACAAAGTGGCTATTCACAGAATTCTTCTGTTTTGTGTACTTATTGATCATTATTCTAGCAGCAACCTGAGAATTGAAATGTGTATGCCTTTTATGCTTTTTTAGGTTGTGCGCTTCCCTAGTATGTATTTTTTGTGCTGTGCATATTTGCAGGTTTTGACCAAATATTAGGGATGATCAGCCCCACCTGCCACACAGGTGCGTGCTCCCCTAGTTTGTATTAGTTGATTCTCTTGACCTTGGTTCCATTTCAGAGGTATGGCTTCTAGGCTGCAAGCCCTCCATGAAGACCACTTCTGATCAGCCTTCTTTGGACAGTAGGTGGGTGTACCAGGTTCCCACTGTTTTCTGACAATACTGACAATACTGAACTGATGGCACTACAGGGCATCTTCTGATTGCAAAGCATGATTTGTCTTCCATCTTGTTTCCTTTGTTGACCACTGCTTCTATGGCCCTCAACATTGCCCATTTCTTTGTGCTTCTTGAAAATAGCTTAGACAGAACATCTGGAAACTTGTTTCTGCCTGGGATAGACCTTGCTGATATTTAACTACATTTTTGTCTTGTGGCTGTGCTCAGTCTTGCCGTGGTATATGTCTTCAGCAACCTCACTTGGTTAGTGAATGTATTATTCTTCCACAGCTGTTTCTGTTTCAGTTTATGATCGTGGTTTGCCCTATATATTAAGTTAATAATCATTAACTCCTGTTTGGTATGATTGTTTAATCATACCCCTAACTAGATGCCTACAAAATCCCTGACTTGTGCAAGTGTACCTAGAAGAATCGATGCTGTTTTAAAGGCAAATGTTGGTCACACACCAAATGTTGATTTGTGTTGTGTTCACACACTTTTTAAATTATAAAAATAATTATGTCTATTTTTGAAAGCATATCTACTTTACACCATTTTCGTTCATCTGCCTAAAACTTTTGCACAGTACTGTACACATGCAGTGGGATAATGCATGCCAAATTCATCCTGATGACTGGGATTAGGACACAGGGAGATTAGACGTTATTCCTTTTAACAAAATTTTGAACAGCCATGTGAAAAACAAATTTAATAAGACTGTTCCATACACAAGAAGAACTATTTTTGACCTCTCTTCCGCTATATTTGAAGAGCAAGACAGCTTGAATTCAGAAGTTAGTTTGGTCCTTTCCAATGATCTATAAAGTACACTAAATCAATTGTAGCAGGGAAATCGTTTGTTCTGCATAAAACCTACAGGGCTGCACTGATTTCAGGATTTAAGCCACTGCCGCATTTTTCTTTTAAGTATGTTTTTGTTTATAGATCAGAATATAACCGCCAGGGTATCTACAGTAAGTTGGTCTTTATGTTGCATTTACAACACAACTCGGTCTTTTTTGTGCTGTTTTTATGGTTTTTATGACATGACCCCTTTTGATAAATGCATGTTGGATATGACTAGATTTTTAGCACTTGAGCAAGTTGTCTGTTGAGCCCTTATATATCTAGATCATTTGGCTAGGCCAGGGGTAGGCAATCTTCGGCTCTCCTGATGTTATGGACTACATCTCCCATAATGCTCTTACAGTCATAATGCTGGCAAAGCATCAAGGCAAATGTAGTTCACAACATCTGGAGAGCCGAAGGTTGCCTACCCCTGGGCTAGGCTTTCCAGGCTTGAAGCAGAGGTGGAGGTTTAGCCAAACATGCATCTATTGTGTGCTGGGTTATAATGTGAGCATTGGTCAAGAAAGGCAAAAATATCATACAAGTTTGATTCGTGGGACCTATTAACGTAGCTGTTAATACGCTGTTTAAATGCTAATGTCTTCAATCAATGTACTTGCTAAATTGAATGTGTAGAGCTACAACCCAATAAGCCATTACTCACTACTTTCTATCAATGGGGAGGGGAACCTACGTTTTTCATACAGTATTAGTCTCAGACAACATACCTTCTAAATGATTCAGATTTATGAAAATCAGTTACATAAGACTTTCCATGAAGTATGCAATCTTATGCTATAAGAACTTAAAACCTCACATATTAAAGACTAATGCTTACAGGTTTACTTATGGGTTGTCCAGAGACAGATCCTGAAGATTCTGTTGATTTATTTCCAAGGGTTGCAGAAGACACTTCTTTGAAGCTTCCTAGTTTTGGTTGCAGGTCTGGCAAGTCTTGGATGGCCCCTGTAGGGGGTGGCATCGCAGTCTGCTGAGAAGGTTGCATTGGGTATTCAGGCATATTTGATGGTTGCACATTGTGGGCCATCATTCCACTGTGTAGTACCGAATCTTGTGGAACAAAAGGCTGCGTATAATTGCCTGACATATTTGGAGGAAACATTGCACTTGAGTGGGTAGATCCAGGATAGATATAAGGGCACTGACCATAGGAAAAGCATCCATCCTTAACCGGGCTTTGAGGCTGAGAGAAATTTGTTGGGTACATACCAGGAGAATGTCCTGAAACTGGCTGACTAAAGAGTGATCCTCCTGGTGGTATCCCCTGAGGTTGAGAGGATGCAGGTGATGCCACTGGTAATAAGGTCTGCGCCATGCTCATTGCTAAGGATAACACATTAGCCAATGAAAACATTGGAGCTGTGGGAGACCACTGAGGTGCTGGCTGTGAACTTGATGTCAGGACTGATACAGCATTATTTATATTATGTGGTGCCATCCCCCTATTCAGCACTTCCTGCAATGTATTATGGTTATTGGCAGAATTACCCAACATGCTAAGAAACCCAGAGTTCTGAGAACACATAGGTGTTGCAGAAGATTGAGGCATTATGTAATGGGGCAAGGAGGATATATAGTTGGCAGCCTGCACGGAACTAAAAGCTGTAGATGGGAAAGACTGGGAGCTTGGCAAGGAGTGGCTTGTTGAAAATGGTCCAGTTGGAGTAGAAATATTTTCAAATGAAGGCCAAGTTCTACTAGTTGCCATTGGGGAACCTATGCAAAACAAAAAAAACAAAATGTTGAGAAAGTAGTTGGCACAGTAAATTCAACATAATTCTACAGATAAACAAGGATAAGCAAGGTTCATGCATCATAAAAATTGTATCACCTAAAAGGAAAAACTGACATATTAATCCATTTGTATTTTTAAATGGATGTTGCAGTCCATTTTTACGTATACTCCAATGCAGTTTGATGCATGCAGTACTGAAATCAGGACGCATTAGTACATTATTTTACATCCTCAAATAGTATACATGCTGAGACTCAGCTGTTCTGCTGAGTAATAAGCAGATTATGGTATGATAGTTGCTTCCAGTAGAGGTTGCTAAGATAGGGAGCTAAATGAGAAAGAAGCATACCAATAACTAAAGAATGTCTATGTCTATTTCCATTATAAATTTAACATTAAAGTAAGGCTGGGTGCCTAATTATTCAAGGCCACTCTGCCTCATGAAATGCCTTATCCCTCCCTATATGCCACTCTTCCCCATAATATGCCTTTTAAACCCCTAAATGCCAGAGTGGCATATAGGGGTATAAGGCATTTCTGGAGGCAGAGTGGCACATAGGGGGTCAAAAGGCATATCATGGGGCACAGTAGCATATAGAGGGTTAAAAGGCATATCATGGGGCACAGTGGCATTTAGAGGGTTAAAAGGCATATCATGGGGCACGGTGGCATACTGGGGTATAAGGCATTTCTGGGGCAGAGTGGCAAGCCTAGGGGGAGATGTGCATAAAAAAGTTTACATAGTTTATATATTGGAGGTGGTAATATATATGCTATGTGTGAGTAGTATACATACTCACACACAGCATATATATATATATATATATATATATATATATATATACCGTATTGGCCCGAATATAGGCCGCACTTTTTTCCCCCACTTTAAGTCTTTAAAGTGGGGGTGCGGCCTATATTCGGGGTCTAGCGCCCGACGCCCGGGACATGTAGTCCCGGGCGCCGGGCAGGCAGCGGGGTTAGGATACAGATCCCCCGCAGCGGTGCAGGGGACCTGCATCCTACTGTCTGATACGCTCAGACAGCCTCCCCTGCCGGCACTTTCCACGGGGGGAGTACCGGCACGGGAGGTTGTCTAAGTGCATCGCACAGACGATCACCGGCAGCAGCGATGCGCCGTTGCCGGTGAACGTCCGCACGATGCATTTTAACCCCCCCCGACTTACCAGGGCAGACTCCCGGGTGTCTTGCAGGGCCGGCACCGGGAGTTGTATACACGATGTGCATAGATGTCCCCCTCCGGCTCCGTAAGACACCCGGGAGTCTGCTCTGGTAAGTCGGGGGGGGGGAGGACAGAGTGGCAGCATATCTCGGGGGGGGGACAGAGTGGCAGCATATCTCGGGGGGGAGGACAGAGTGACGGCATATCACGGGGGGGAAAGGACAGAGTGGCAGCATATCTCGGGGGGGGGACAGAGTGGCAGCATATCTCGGGGGGGACAAAGTGGCAGCATGTTTTTTGGTGCTTTTTTAAAGAAAAAAACTTTTTCTTTAAAAAAGCACCAAACTTTTAGGGTGCGGCCTATATACGGGGGGCGGCCTATATCCGAGCCAATACGGTATATATATATATATATATATATATATACACTCACACATAGCATATATATTACAATACACATATCTCCACAGAACAAGGCACTCACTGGTCTTTAAAAGGTAAAAAAACCCTCACAAATTATTTGGACTGAAACATCAATCTGCACATTGTACAAGTAAAGACCCATGAGTGTCTTGTTCTGTGGAGACATTATTATTAAATGTCCCCTTAGGTAAGTAGGAAAGGGGCCTACCTCATTGAAAGGAGAATGAAGAGGGATAGGAAAGAGAGAATATAGAAACTGAGGGGAGCACAGAGAGTGAACTGAGGGTGGGTGCAGACGAGAAGAATGCAAACATAAAGCCAGTGGAAGTTTACCTTGAACTGTTTAGACAAGCAGGGATTATGTTATTTAAATTGTGTGTTTTACATGTCCTGAACCTGTTTGCAACTCCTGTGAGTTGTTTTGCTTCCTGGTTTGTATGATTTTAGCATGTATTCATTATTTTTCCATGGGTTTTAATTTTTGGATAATTAATTGGATTAAGCCCATTGATTTAACTTGACCATATAACTGATCTATGGCATCTATACATGTACCTGGCAGTAGAGATCCAAGGTCAGATGACATAAGTAAAGGACCAGAGGTACCAAAAACATCATTGTCCAATGCAGGGCTACTGTGATACTGTTGAGCTGGGGAATTATATCCTTTAGTGGGACTTGTGCACCCCAAATCTTAAAGAGAAACACACAGAATTAGCTATGCAAATGATAACAAGAGGGAAATTACTTGAATAAAATTAGAAAAAGATGTGTTATTAGTAATTGCTTTATTAAATACTACTTTTATATTGTTCAGTAAAAATAGTAAAAATGATTATAACAACAAAACACAATTTAATGAGATGCCAAATGAGTTATGCAAAGTTATTCCAATAAACATAGCTCACATAAATATACAATATGATCAGAAAGTCTGAACCCATAGCACCAACTGTCTTAATTAGATCATTTATTAAAAAGTAGTAGCATATTGTAATCTGCTGATATGTATTACTCAGGAATATATTAACACTAAGGCAAAGCCATTTTTATTCTCTGTAAATTTTGCATGTGAAATTTTCAGGGGTTGGGCTAAATCCCTTACTTCCAGTGAAGGGAAATCTTAATGCCTCAGCATACCAAGACATTTTGAACACTGGTATGCTTCCAACTTTGTGGGAACAATTTGAGGAAGACTCTTTTCTATTCCAGCCTTAATTGTGCCCCAGGGCACAAAGCAAAGTCCATAAAGACTTGGTTGGAAGAGCTTGACTGGCCCGTACAGAGCACTGACCTCAACCCCATCGAACAACTTTGGGGTTTACTGGAATGGAGATTGCGAGCCAGGCCTTGTTCAGCATCAGTGCCTGACCTCAGAAATGCTCTACTGGATGAATGGGCAAAAATTCCCACAGAAACACTCCAGAATCTTGTGTAAAACTTTCCCAGAAGAGTGGAAGCTGTTATAACTGCAAATGGGGGACCAGCTACATATTAATGTCTATGTCATAAAAGTTCCTGTTGGTATAATGTTTAAGTGTCCCAATACATCGGTCCATATAGTGTATTCCACTCAAAGGGTAACATCCTAGCACACACGTGAGTTGCATTTGTCTTTTCAGGAAAAATACCTGACATAAATTATATTAGTAAGGTATTACTAGTACTTCTACCAATGCTACTCAAAGTGCTCCTGTTCAGGTGTATGAAGAAGGACATCAATTGAAATACAGACCTAAAGTGATTACACCAGCAAAAGATCAGTAAATCAAGTAATCATAATTATTGGAATAGAACAGCATCTGAAAGCTCAAATGTTGTACCCCAGTAAGCAAAAGCAAAGTCAAAAGATGAGTGGCAAAGTACATCCTTCATGGGTGAGTAGCAGTCTCTAAAGCACTTCAAGTCTAATCATTTAACATGGGCCAAAGGATACAAAAACGTCACAGTGGAAGAAATAAATGCTGTTTTTTTCAAATAAAAATGTAAAATTTCTGGTTCCAATCACGGACTTCATGTGATGAGACATTTACATGAAATGCTAACACAATAGTGTGTAAAACTTACAACTAAATAGGGGGCAGCAGAGATTCAGGTATGGAGATGCTTTGCTTATTCTGGGATTGATGATTTGCACAAGATCAACTACACTTGACCACAGAGAAGTACCACTGTATTAGCAGAGGTATGCCATCCCTTCTGGTTGTGTGGAAGAAGAATCATTTTCCACCAGGAAAACAATCCCAAGCACACATCTAAACTGTGTCAGGCATACCACTCTATTTTCCTGAGGCATGTTAAACCTTCTGGCTTAAAGCTGTATGGAAGAAGATTTATTTTTCAACAGGAAGCTATCCAAAACATACATCAAAGTCAAAAGTCAACAGTCAAAGGGAAAGCAATGAGTGCAAATTGGCATACATTTACCACTGGAATCACTGGACCTCAACTCCATTGAACATCTTCTTTCAATCTTCAAAGCACTCAAGGTGTTGTACTTAAACTCAATTACCAAGAGATCATCTAAACTGCTCTCTACCAAGAAATACTGTAACCCTGACTTGGTGGGAGGTCCGGTGATGTCAGTGGGCGCCCCTGCTCAAGTCGGGGGCGTCCCCGCTGATGTCAGTGGTTGTTCCCGTTGACATCACGGGAAACACCCCCATTTAAAGGGGAAATGGGAGGGGAGCGGGGCGTGTCATGACCTTGCTCCTGCGACCCGGAGGATTCTGGTGTTGACCCCGAGAGTTCCCAGCTGTCATAAGGGAGAGGGAGACCTCCTCCACCAGCTAGCAGCCGCAGCAGCCGCCACGGAGCAGAGGGAGACCACCCTCCATCATCCAGCAGCCGCCACTGAAGAGAGGGAGATCTCCATCCGGCTCCACGCTGGTAGCAAGTCATGGACATGCAGGTTCCTATACTTTAGATTACGATCATGCCGCAAACAAGATGCCCTCCGTAATCCCTGAACAGGAAGTGACATCAGACTTTTCAAAACCCCTAATTGGTGCCTAGTCACTTACTATACAATATAATCCCTCAGTAGACATCAGACCTTGCCCTCTGATGGTCGTGCCTATGTTACATAGGCCTATTCCTGGGTACGTTCTATTATGGTATCCAGTGTTTGACCTCGGCTTGACCTTGTTAATTCTGACCTCCAGATTCCTGACTTTAGCTCGTTCTTCGTTGTTCCCTGATTTCTGGTGACCTTGGCTTGTCTTGTAACCTGCATCAGTCTTTCCAAACAGTTCAAAACATACACACACAAAAGTCCTATATAGTATAGTTATATTTAAAGCACGCATCTAGTAGGAAAATATCATAATAACTTATTTTAAGATCCTCAAATGTATATTCCTACAAAAAAAATATTCAAGGAATCCATGTATAAAGTGGATATAGAGGCAAAAGGTGATCATTATTGCATTATTGCATGTGCCTACCAAAAATCCCTTGTGGTTGTGGCAGCACCATGTGATTTCTGAGGGGAAAAAACAAGCCTTCTGGCTTGTCTGGTGTCTGTAGATGACACATACAGTTTCTCACAAAAGTAAGTACACCACTCACATTTTTGTAAATATTTTATTATATCTTTTCATGTGACAACACTGAAGAAATGACACTCTGCTACAATGTAAAGTAGTGAGTGTACAGCCTGTATAACAGTGTAAATTTTCTGTCCCCTGAAAATAACTCACCACACAGCCATTAATGTCTAAACCTTGGCAACAAAAATGAGTACACCCCTAAGTGGAAATGTCCAAATTTGGCCCAATTAGCCATTTTCCCACGCTGGTGTCATGTGACTCATTAGTGTTACAAGGTCTCAGGTGTGAATGGGGAGCGGGTGTGTAAAATATGGTGTTATCACTCTCACACTCTCTCATACGGGTCACTGGAAGTTCAACATGGCACCTCATGGCAAAAAAGGATCTGGAAAAAAAATGTTGCTCTACATAAAGATGGCCTAGGCTATAAGAAGATTGCCAAGAGCCTGAAACTGAGCTGCAGCACGGTGGGCAAGACCATACAGCGGTTTCACAGGACAGGTTCCACTCAGAACAGGCCTCGCCATGGTCGACCAAAGAAGTTGAGTGCACATGCTCAGCGTCATATCCAGAGGTTGTCTGAAGGTGTAGATGAAGTTAATGCAGCAGAAGCAGGAATAAGAATACAAACTGTAGCTTTAATATAAAAATAAACATATCTTTTCTTATATGGAGGTTAGACTGGAGTGGGAGAAATGGAGGGTCTCCAGTGGTATACGTAGTAGTGGAGAGGTCTACAGTTTCCAATCTGTGTATCTAGGCTTAGCTCCTTCCCTTAATGACATCAACACACATAACGCTTTTCACATAGAATCCTTCAACAAATGCGTGAGGCGTCTTTCTGCTCCTGCACTTTAAATAATCCCAATCTCCTATTCTCATATTGCAATATCCAAAGTGTTCATGAAAGATAAAAATCACATCAAAATAGATGTAACCAGGCCCAGACTGGCCATCGGGCATGACGTAGGGGCTGATGGAGCTGCAGCAATCATTAACGCAGGGCAAAAGGGGCACCTTCCCCTTACCCCCCTCCTAAATTAAAAAATCGTTTTTTGTTTTTTTTTATTTTATTTAATATCCTCCATGTTAAATAAAGTTATGTTAAATAAAGTTAAAACAATGTTTTAATTTAAGTCCCGGGCAGGGGCGTCGAGCGGTACTCGTGAAGTTTTAAGCAACCGCTCACTCTCCGTGACTCCATCGCGGTGCCGGTGTTTCATGCTGTGCACCAGAATATGATGTCCTATTCCGGGGCTCAGCTGTGAAGTGCGCACCGCGGCAGATCGGGAAGACGGGCGCCTTGCACTCCCACCGCAGGACTCCAGCAACAAAGTAAGTAAGGATAATGAGAAGTAGGGAGAGGGGGTAGATAGTGAGAAGGGACAGAGGGGGGTGCAGTGAGAAGGGGTAGAGGGGGGAAGGCAGTGAGAAGGGGGAGAGGGGATAGATAGTGAGAAAGGGGGAGAGGGGATAGATAGTGAGAAGTGGGGAAGGGGTACATAGTGAGAAAGGGGGAAGGCAGTGAGAAGGGGAGAGGGGGTACATAGTGAGAAGGGGCAGATAATAAGAAGTGGAGGGGTAGATGGGGAATTGTGAATGCATACGAGAATGAATTAATTAATGTGTGAATGCGCACGAGAATGAATTAATGAATGTGTGGATAAATTGTGTGAATGCGTACGAGAATTTATGAATGTGTGGACAAATTGCTTGAATGATTTGTGAGACTGCATTGATGAATATGTGTAAATGATTTGTGTGAATGACTGAGTAACTGTGTAAGTGTTTGTGTCTATCATGAATATTTAAGTGATTTGGGGAAATGCAAAGATGGCACATGAAGGGTGGGCTGTTTGCCGACAAAGATGTCTTACACTGGGCTGTTAGGGGACAAAGTTGGCTCGGGCTGTAATATGTGTGTAATCTGGGTGCTGATCAGGTTCTATGTGGGCAATGTGGACACCAGGGCTGGCTTTGGGGTGTACAACCTGTGATCTATGCCTGTAATTTAGGGGGTTATCTATACCTTTAATGCTAAGTTTATATGTGAATTCCAATTGATTTATACCTGCAAAGCTGGGTGTCTGTTATTCTGTTGATCTGTATCTGGTACGCCCTGTTTCCATACATCATTTATGCATACCTGCAAATATAGGGTTTGTATGTGATCTATACATGCAAGTGCTGTTTATATGTGTTTGATCTATAGTTCACAGGGAGGAAGGAAAGGAGAGTTATGGCTTAGTGAATGATGGACAAAGGAACTGGAAATGATTTCAGGGGAGAGGACCTCTCAAAGTCATGGTCAGGGTGAGAAGACTGCACTGACTATGTCAGGCTGATAGGAGCGAGGTGAGGAACCCAGTATGCAGGCTACCTTCCAGGAGAGGGGGGGGGTTAGTAGACAAGGCGAAATCCAAAAAGAGTCCGAAGGTCAGGGCAGGAGAGAGCAGTGAAGTGCAAATAACAAACCAAAGGTCAGGATAGGAGAGGACAGGAACAGCGAAGCCAGAGGTAAAAAAACAGGAATCAGAATAATCGGGAGCGCAAACTAAATAGCTCTGTCAAAAACAATAACTGAGCACTGAGTGAAGCTCAGTGCCAGTTTTTAAATCCTCCACTAGGTGTCGCCCCACCCACTTGCGTGGTGCCGCTGACGCACATTCCCTGGCTACGTCTTGCAGGAAGCTAGAAAAGGAAGGTGGGGGCGCGCATGTGCGCCTACAGACAGTTGCAGGAGCTGGTTCCTGGAGGACGGAGGTTGCGGCGGTTTCCCGTGATCTTTGACAGCCGGGGAAGGTCTGCGTGATGGACGCAGACAACCCCCGCCGCTAACTGCACCTCCTCCCGGCTGCAGCGGAAGTTGCCTACGCGAATCGCGTAGAGCTGTACACGCTGCCCGGACTACGCACCGGGGACTCAGAAGCTCCGGTAAGTTTGGAGGAGGGAGGGGGAGGGAGTGTTAAATGGGGGCATAAGGCATTTCTGGAGGCAGAGTGCTCTGTGAAATGCCTTTTAACCCCCTATATGCCACTCTGTCCCATAATATGCCTTTTAACTCCCTAAATGTCAGAGTGGCATATAGGGGTATAAGGCAATTCTGGAGTCAGAGTGGCACATAGGGGGTCAAAAGGCATATCATGGGGCACAGTGGCATTTAGAGGGTTAAAAGGCATATCATGGGGCACAGTGGCATATAGGGGGTATAAGGCATTTCTGCCTGTCCTGGTGTGTGTGTGTGTGCCACAGGCAGGCTGTTTTGGTGGCAGGGCCTGTCCTGGTGTGTGTGTGTTTGGGTGTCGGTGTGGCAGAGCCTGTCCTGGTGTGTGTGTGTTTGGGTGCCGGTGTGGCCGAGCCTGTCCTTGTGTATTTGTTTGGGTGTCGGTGTGGCAGAGCCTGACCTGATGTGTATGTCTGGGTGGCAGAGTCTGTCCTGGTGTGTGTGTGTTTGGGTGTTGGTGTGGCACAGCCTGTCCTGTTGTGTGTGTCTGGGTGGCAGAGCCCATCCTGGTGTGTATTTAGTCATCTGTTTTCTGGCCCTTTACTTTCTGTAGGAATAAATTGAACTATTTAATTTTTACTTATCCAGAGATAAAATGCCCTCCTGAATTTGTAGTCACTTCAGAGGACAAAACATTCTAGGCCCAGAAATCAGTGAGAGCAAAAGTAAAAGTATTGTTTTATTTACTCTATTTCAACCTGCGTATCTTATTAAAAAGGATTAGTGGCACTAAATTGTGGCTTCAGGGGTCCCGTTTATGATGACTTTTTTTTAGTCACATTGCTCTGCCTAGAGGATTGGCTGAGCGCCGCAATTCAGTTGGGGTGGTCTGAGGTCTAAGTTTCTTCCCTGCTGTGCTATGCTGTTAGTCTGTGACTGACAGACTCACTCGTTGTGAGGGTGATCTGACCAGCCAAGGCCCAAAGAGTGCCACACTGCCACTATTTTTTTCTAAGTACCAACTAAATAGTCAAAGATTAGTTACTGTTTTGAATCTTTCATTAACGATATAAATTGAATGACGTTATGATTCATTTATTATATATTTATATATGTATGCAATGCTAATTGATTACAGTGGCAATGCATGCTGAAACTATAACTCTATAAATCTATAACTAATAGACAACAAGAAATGGTATATTAAATTTGTCAGAATTTGGTTTAACAAAACAAAAACGGGCTGCTCAGTCTTAAATGCCCGGGCCTACTTTTTGTCCCAGTCCGGACCTGGATGTAACCAAGTGTCCATTATGTCCATATCTTATCCATGTACCAGTAGATTTCACATTCACATAAACTTAATCCAGAAATTCATTAAATACCGTATTTGCTCGATTATAAGACAACCCTGATTATTAGACGACCCCCCAAAATGTGAATATTAATTTAGGAAAAAAAAGAAAAAGCCTGAATATAAACTACCCTATAGGAAAACATTTTACTAGTAAATATTAATCCACATGTAAACAATTTAATAAAAACTATTATTGAGAAAAATGCATTTATTTGTTTTTATTTCCTTTTATTTGCCAACCTGCCCCCAGTTATGCACATCTGCCCACAGATATGTCTTATACCCCTTATATGCCACTCCGCCCCCCAGAAATGCCATATACTCCCTATATGGCACTCTGCCTCCCTGATATTCATTTTAACTCCCTATACGCCACTCTGCCTCCCTGATATTCTTTTTAACCCCTATATGCTACTCTGCCTCCAGAAAGGGCTTTAGAAGTGCCAGCAGTGCCAGCAGTGGAGGTTGTCTACGCTTAGGCAACCTCTGCTGCTGGCACTTCTGCTGGGGCTTCTATAATGGAGCACTGGAAGGTTATGTCACAACGTGCTCCACCATAGAAGCTCCGGCGGAAGTGCCGCCAGCGGAGGTTGTCTACGCACATCGCGCAGATGACCACCTCCTGCCGGAGAGTAGGATCCAGGTCCCCTGCAGCACTGTGGGGGATCTGGATCCTAACCCTGCTGCTTGTCCGCAGCAGGGCTAAATGAAAAAAAAAACACCTGCCCAGAACTGCATGTCCCAGGCATCAGGTGATGCGAATTGCGCATCCCTGTGCTAAATCCCGATTATAGGTGCACCCCGACTTTAAAGTCTCAAAGTGGGGGGAAAAGTGCGGCCTATATTCGGACAAATACGGACAAATACGGCAGGGGGATTTTGACTGGGTCACATAAGTGTACTGTCCCCCTTTATTTTATGTATCACCATCAGTCTGATTGCTTATTCTCAAGGGCCTTAAACAAATACCACCTGCTGTGAGACAAAGGATTTTTTTTTTATCTACACCCTAGGTACTAAGTCTCCCCATAGCCTCAATAAAACATTGGATTTAGAAGCTTTCAAGTAATTGAAGTAATTGAGGATAAAGTATGTAATGCAGATCCGGAGCCCCCTATTTATTTAGTTACTGTTGTGTCATTTGGATATCATAATGTCTACATGCATGTATGTGTGTTAGCAGGTATGCCCATGTGTGTGTGTGTATATATATATATATATATATATAGATATCTATATATATACAAAAGTATTGGGGCACCTGACCATTACATCAACAGGGATTTTTACGACATTGGATCCTAAATGCTTAAACATTAATAAGGAGTTGGTCCCCTCTTTGCAGCGATAACAGCTTCCACTCTTCTGGGAAGGCTTTCCATAAGATTTTTGGAGTGTTTCTGTGTGAATATTTGCCCATTCATCCAGTAGAGCATTTGCGAGGTCAGGCACTGATGTGAGAAGGCTTGGCTAGCAACCTCTGTTCCAGCTCATCCCAAGAGTGTTTGAAGGGGTTTACATCAGGGCTCTTTGCGGGCCAGTCAAGTTCTTCCACACCAAGCGCATCCAATCATGCATACCTCCCAACATTTCAAAATGTGAAAGAGGGACACTTTTTTTTTAAAATCGCTCTCGCGGAACTCATCAATACTTTACAATGCTGTGCTTGCATCACTATTTAAAACATGCTATTTGTCAGCACAGTTATGCATATTAAAAATAAAGAACACATCGAATTCCCATGTGGATCAGCCAGACATACTACTTCCATGATGCTAAAAAGAGGCTAATGTTAGCTTCCCTCCCAGGACCCTTACACACTGCCTTTACACACACCTGCTCATAAACATACCTATACATGTACAGTACCCTTACACACACACACTGCCCTTACACACCTGCTCATAAACACACATATACACATACACTGTCTTTACACACACCTATAAACATATACTGCCCTTACACACAATTGCTTACACACACACATATACAGATACACTGCCCTTACACACAGCTTACAAATACCTATACTGCTCTTACACACAACTGTCCATACACACACACAAGCTTACAAACACATACATTCATATACACTGCCATTACACCTCTTTCTCCCCATCTCTTATCTCTTCCACAATCCTTCATTCTTCATCCTCCATCCTATGGTGGGAGCACGAGGCCTGTCACTTCAGACCTCGCTTTACTGCTCCCTCATCACTATGCACAGGCTATTGCTGCAGAGGGCAGGGATGACATCATATCCCCGTGCTCGGCATTATTTGCTGGCGTGTAGTAATGAGGGAGCAGTAAAGTGAGGACCTTGCGCTCCCTAATGTTGAGCCAATTAGAGGGAGATCGTGCAGGCTGCAGCTGCTAATTGGGCGGCTGTGTGCAACTCCCCCCCGCAGCTGAGGTGAGAACGGCTCTCGCCTCACCCTACCTCTGCCCCTGCAAAGAGGGACAAAGGTAGGGATAGGTGGGACAGCGGGACAGAGACCCAAAATTGGGACTGTCCCGCCCAAATCGGGACATTTGGGGGGCATGAATCATGTCTTTATGGATCTTGCTTTGTGCACTGGGGCACAATCATGCTGGAACAGAAAAGGGCCTTCTCCCCAAACTGTTTCCACAAAGCAGGAAGCATAACATTGTTCAAAATGTCTTGGTATGTCCCCTTCAGCATACCAAAACATTTTGTACAATGTCCACCACTGGAATTTATGCTTTACATAGACCTTCTGGGAAGCATGGGTTGCAAACGATCAGGGTCAGCGGTAAATTCAAAGATGACAGACCAAACTTCCACCATTATGCTTATGCTGTTTGCATAGTGTTTAATAGTTTGTTTCTGGACGGTGTAGGCTGGTTAGCCTGTAAAGTGAGCTGGACCGTATAAGCATATAAAAGACCACTGCACCCAAATCCTTCCATATCTGCATATTAATTTTTTCACTACTGTACAAACATTTAAGTGTACATGGTTGGTACTGTAAACCACTGTTGTTGTACTGAATGATGCGCAAGATTCTGTTTAACTCAACATATGTATTATAGTTTTAAGCTTAGACACTTTAGCTAATTCACTGTCCACCTGGCTCTCTGGGTCACTGGCTCTCTGGTGCAAGCACTTCCTGTTGCCTGACCCTTATGAATATGCATTACAGGCTTAGCTCAGCACAACTGTCAGCTCACACACATATTACAATTGTACAGTACTCTACAATATATAACATACAAATCTTTGAGGGATTATTATATAAAATATATATTACATATTATGTTTGTATCATGTCTACTGTTGCTACCGTGTTGTGTCATTCTTGCCATTAGAAACTATTTCCATGGCTAAATCTTATGAGTTCAAAGAACTTTCCAGCTGGAGCCAGAGAAATCCAGCTGATAAGTGCACTTACCACTCAGTGAAGAGGAAGAAAACGAGCGTGATAATTCTTGAAGTTGAAGATCAGCCTAAGTAAAAGACAAGATTTGCATTACCTATTATTACAATTAAGATAACAACATAATCTTCTTTAGTTTAGTCTTTAAGGCAGAGCAAAAAGGACAACTGTCAGCAACCCGAGCAAGTTACATGTACCCAGTGTCTCTTACAGGTGATTAAAGTTGATGAGGGTGAAGGCAAAGGTGCAAGCCATTATATAATGCTAAGGTGTTTTAAAGTTTTTGTTATGGGTGTCAAGCTGTTAATTATTTACATCAATACTGATCTGATAGATGATTTTTTTAAAATATGCTGGTTGCTTGTCCCTAAAATCAGTGAGGAGAATTTTAAGAACTATCTCACATTCATCAATCTCTCCTGCAAACCCCTTTTTAATAAATAAACCCCTGATTTTAAGCAAGCCATTATAATGCCAGTGTTAAGTGTATATATATACTTTACTTGGAGAATATATGGGAGCAGGATGCACTATGGGAAGAAGGCAAGCCGTTGGAGGCAGTGTGATACTTTAAGCAATGTTCTGCTAGCAAACCTTGGGCCCTGCCATTCATGTGGATGTTATTTTGACATGTACACCCTTTCATGAACACAATATTCCCTGATGGCATTGGCCTCTTTCAGCAGCAAATGGTTCAGGAATACTTTGAGGAAACACAATGAATTCAAGGTATTTACTTGGCCACCAAGAATAGAGAGAGAGGCCATTGCAATAAAGAGATGAAAGTGTAAATTGTACGTTTTTTATTACATTATTTTAAATTTAAAAAATTGAATTTTTTTATCCGATTAATCGAAAAAATAATCGGCCAACTAATTGATAATTAAAATAATCGTTAGTTGCAGCCCTAAAAGAAATCATGCAGATATATCTAAATAACAATACAAATCGATGGATAGCAACAGTATATATATTACTCATAAATCCAGTAAAACTACAAATGTATAAAATGGGACATGCATGAGATCACCCCGACATTTCCAGTGATCACACCTTTCTCAAGGGAGCTGATCTGTTGCTACCTACTTTTCTATTAAAGCATAACTACAGGTCATTTACCATTTTGGTATGTGAATCTTTTAGCATTATATTT
The DNA here is from genome assembly GCF_027358695.1 of Spea bombifrons. NCBI lineage: Eukaryota > Metazoa > Chordata > Amphibia > Anura > Pelobatidae > Spea > Spea bombifrons. The sequence continues at coordinate 7,905,270 of NC_071099.1, forward strand.
ATGTCTGCTTGGGATGAGTTTTTTTGTATTATTATTACTGCATGTGTGTTATGTGTGCCCTTCTGTGTAATCTCTTGTCAAGTACTACTGCAGTTACTTCAAAATTGAATTACTAACCATGATAGGAGGTATACAAGGCACTGATGAACTGGTAGTCAATCTATTGCCATCATCATCTTGGTCTCCAGTGGTTTCCTTTTTCAATAATGTCTCAACACGATGTATTATATCACGAATCCTGTTGGTAAAACTTTCTCTCTCTGACTGCATTATAAACTCATTGTTTACCTGTACCGGAAATGGAAAAAATAATGAAGAAATATACTATTTTAAGAGTAGACCGTGTCAACCAAATACTTTGAAAAGTATAATATGTTTTCATCACTTACAGTATAATTTTAAGAGGAAAAAAAACAATAAATCAGGGAGTTTGCCAATATCAGATATAGTGTCATGTCGAACAAGTGCTTTATATCGGAGAAAGGAACCATTTTAATGAACTGACATTAACCCCTTTAGGACCTGGCTGTTTTTTTCTACCATTCCTGGTCGAGGCTGTTTTAACATTTCTGCTGTGTTTGTGTAAACACCTGTGAACACAATATCGGTGCTCAGGTATTCTGACCCTCATGTGAATGTCTGAGTGTTCCCTGCTGTGTTCCCTACTGTGCTCTCATCAGTACCTTTCCCCTGAGCGCCCAGGTTTCTAGTCTTGTGCCTGCCTGATTCTCCATTGCCTGTGTCCTATCCTGATACCTGGTTTGTTTATATTTAACCCTTTGCCTGCTGCCTTCCCTTGTGACCTCTGATTAAACCTGTTAACCCTTTGCATGCTGCCTACCAAAGTGACCTCGGACCGTACCTGTTAACCCTTTCCCTGCTGCCTGCCTTTGGGACCTCGGATCTTACCTGTTAACCTATTGTTTGCTGCCTGCCTCAGTGAACTCGGATTGCACCTGTTCAACCCCTGCTTGCATCCTGCCTATATGACCTTGGACTGTCCATCTTTATCCCACTGAAACTATTTGTGATCTGTGAGTACCGTAATCTACCTTGTATTCCTGCATTGTGGGTATTCCCCTGCATTTGGGCTCTCAATCCACAACTCCCCTTAAAAAGGACATAACATAATACCTGAGCCACACATGGAGTCTGCAGCAATAGTCGATGCTATGTCGGCACTGACCCAACAACTTGCCATGCTAACGCGTCCAGGACTTACAAGCCGGACAGGCTGATCTACGTCACCAAATATACGAACTACGATCCAGACATGATGCCCCAGAGCCGGTACCACGTTCACCTCTGATAGATGTACCTAACAGGGCTGTAGCTTCAGGACCCCGTATACCGTGAACCGACAAATTTTCTGGTGGCAGGTCACAATACCAGATCTTCATAATTGCTTGTCAACTGATGTTTTCTCTCAAACCCAAGACATACTCCTCTGAATATGTGAAGGTCCACATGGTCATTACTCTTCTCACCGGCGAACCCCAATACTGGGCTCATCATCTTTTCCGTATCCATAGTCCTATCCTAGATTCTTGGGCTTCCTTACAGCAAGCCATGGGAGCTCTATAAGACGACCCACATAGAACATCTACTGCCTAGTCTAACCTACGCCACTTACGACAAGGGAAGCGACCAGCAGAGGAATACGTAACTGAGCTCTGTCACTCTACTGTCGAGACAGGCTGTAATAAAGCTGCGTTACTCAAGCAGTTTCGGCTAGGTCTTTCAGACACCCGGAAGGTGCCCCCTAGCAAGGATCCCTGGGCTGCCCCTGCATGTAATCTCTGACACAGAAGATGAGGCTTCAAAGTTCGTGGTCGCGGCCGAGGCTTTTTTTTATAGCCGGGGATTTTCCAAGGACGAGTGTCTTTACGTCATGGTGTTATCTCTAGGTGTCGTAGGCCAGTCCTCCATCTTACAGTGCTGGCCATGCACTTTATGCCATTATGGCTCTCCGCCATTATGTACTTATATGCTTGGGCGATGCCTTATCTAGTCGGCACAGCAATCTGTACTGTTAACACCTAAATACCAAGTTATACTTAACTAATTAACTCTGTTGTGACCAGGCACAGGAGTTGAATCATTAAAATCATATACAGTCACCAAAAGCGTCTGCATAGGGGTCCAGTAATCAGTTCACATCAAGTTTTTAGACAAGGTATAAACAATGCATAAAATCCTTAATCTACATACTCTTGAACTACAAGTAAAAGATTCTGGTAGTGACTCATGATGTCTAGGTCAGAAAAGCCCAGGTGGCACTGGCCCGCTTTGACACCTCTCCCCTGGGCACTAAGAGGCAATGTACAGCTAAGTGCATCAGAAGTCATTCAGCTGCTTATGGTACATTCCACCAATCATCATGAAGTAGTCATTCTCACTGTACTAGCTGTTTCATGATGGATGAAATTTAACAGTAGCTACAGAGTACTACAGACTCAGGGTAACACTAAATAATACTCAAAATATAATGAATAATGGAGAAAGATGTGCTCATTGCATTTGTTACTGGTCTGGTTATTTGCCTCCCCATCTCCGAATATTTCCTTACCATATTTTTCTCCCCATAAAAGCACATTTACAATACTGTGTCACTCACCATAACCATTGCAATATCCTCTGGGTTATCCCCATCAAGGTCAAATTTGAAGGTGACCATCTTATTGTTATATGTCTGCAGTTGACATTCCACGACTCTGTCACTTTTATCTGAAATCTGAGCCAACAAAGAGAACAAGATATGGTGAGCCGCAGCAATCATAAACATAAAAACTGCAGCGGTTTATGAGATGCAGAAAGTACCGTATTTGCTCGATTATAAGACCAGGTTTTTTCAGAGCAAATGCTCTGAAAAATACCCTTCATCTTATAATCGAGGTCGTCTTCTAATCAGACCTCAAATGAGGTCTGACTATGAGACTAAGATCCAGATACCCCGCAGCGCTGCAGGGGACCTGGATCCTCCTGTCTGGTAACCTCAGCTGCTGCCAGCACTTACACCGGGCGTCTATCACAGAGCACCCGCGAAAGTGCCGGCAGCAGCGGAGGTTGTCTACGTGCATCGCGCATACCTTCCCCGGCTGGCAGAGAGGAGAATTCTCTGCGGGGAATTCTCTTCTCTGCCAGCCGGCAAACACCCGGTCGATGAACGCAGACAACCAGAGCTACTGCTTGTACTTCCGCCGTAACTTCACATGACCTTCTGGTGCTCATAGACGTTCCAGGGGAACACCCACTGGTGCCACCAGACACCAGGGAGTCAGATCAGAAGCACTGGTAAGTCAAGGGGGGGGGCATAAGGCTTTTCCGGAGGCAGAGCGCCCCATGATATGCTTTTTAACCCCTTGTATGCCGCTCTCCCTCCAGAAATGCCCTTTAACCCCCTATATGCCACCCTGCCTCCAGAAATGCCCCCTATATGCAACTCTGTCCCATGATATGTCTTTTAACCCCCTATATGCCAGAGCGGCATTTAGGGGTATAACGCATTTCTGGAGGCAGAGTGGCAAATAGGGGGTATAAGGTATTTCTGCCGGCAGAGTGGCAAGCCTGGGGGCAGATGTGCATAACTGGGGGGGGGGCAGGTTGGCAAATAAAAGGAAATAGAAACAAAAAAATATTTTTCTCAATTAGAGCTTTTATTAAATATGAAAAAATAGTTTACATGCATTGATTTTTACTAGTAAAACTTTTTTGCTATAGGGCTTTTTCTTTTTTTTCTAAATTAATATTCAGATTTTGGGAGGTCGTCTTATAATCGTTTTATAATCGAGCACATACGGTATTAAAAGCAGTGATATACAGTATCATTAAAAAAGTACAGGCTTCCCTGCCTTTAAACCATGTTGTGACTATTTCTACATGGCTATTCACTATGCCACTACTATTATTACTATTATTAGTCCTAAAGTATATGCTACAATAAAGTATAGATGATTAGTGTAATGCAAGCCAAAGCTGGCTCTGCTCAAATTCCTCTTTCCCTTTAGTGTTTTGGTCACCATGGGGGATTTCCAGCAGATGAATCCTACTCTGCTTGCATCATGACGATGGGCGGTATCACAGACGTCGCAGGAAACACATCACCGTTGAACGAGATGTGTGCGGGGAACGTCTCATAGTGACCAGGAGAAACTGTGCTTCACCTGGAGTCTCCGGTAAAAACCTGGAGAGATACCAGCTAGTACTGATGGGGACCATAACTGTGGATATGCAATATTACTTCAACCCATTGTGAGAATAATAAAGCATTGGTGAACAGGAACAAGACTAACTACCCCCTTATCTCTCTGCTTCCTTTTACCTCTATAAATAATAATAATAATAATAAGACTTCTGTACTGATTCTGACTATCCGTTTATAGTGATATTTGTGTCCACTATCAAATTATAATCAGCCATTAACTGATGATTTGTTAAGGTCTTACATTGATGATTCGAAGCCTTGATCTTGCTTTACGTCGAAGGAGTTTTGCAGCTGTCTTTTTAACAGGAGACTTATTGCCCTTTTCACTAGCTGAAAGCCCTTCACATCCATCACTCAGCCCCGAGGCCACATCTGAAGCATAACTGAATAGTAAAAGAATAAAAAAAAAACATTATAAATATTATATTGTATAATCATGCAGTCATTGATTTTCAAAATAAAGTTCAGCTCTGCAGCAATCTTCAATTAAAACATGATTTTTACTGTGTCAGTAAAGTGGATTTAAAGACCATATTCCAACTGCATTCTAACACGTGTAAAAACATTTCATATGCATTGTGCATTGCATCATCTATTGACTTGGATCAAAGTATTCTTCCACTCACCACTTGCTACGATGCAATTATTGGCCATTTTAGAATATCATCTGTCTGCAGTCAACGGATTTTGTTTCAACTTTTTCAACTGGCCTTTTTCTTTAGGACAAAGATGATGACTACTCTCTCAATGATCATCACTGGAAAATACCCACCCCAAGCAGCACCCTTGGAGTGATGGACAGTGATCACAAATTTATTTTGTTTGATAACTTAATCCCTCAGGACAAGTGATGGGGTAATGGGGAAAGGTATGAGTGGACTCCATGCGGCCATGCCTCCTCAAAGTGTTAATGCAACTTTAGTTATCCCTAATCCCCTTCGCTTATTGGATGGTAGCAGGGTGGTGTAAGGGGAGGTACCTTCTATAGTTTTTTGTGCTATATTTAATCCCCTCCTCTCACTAATCATAGGTTGGGTGGTAAAGGGTTTAATTGGGCACTATATGCCTAGAGATTATCTAATAATCCCCTACGCCACCACACACAACGTATGGAAACAGGAGGACCATCATCAGGCTCTCTGGTTATAGAGAATAGATATAGTATATGTTGGTAAAATAGGTGGAGGTTGGCCCACATGGCACCTAACAGCCTTGTAAGCAACTTAAGGGATAATGCATTTACAAATTGATTTGGATGCAATAGCCTGTTTATTGTTTACTATTATGATCTAAATTTCAGTCATATTTCTGTCTTTATGCTCCCTATAACGCATGTACAGCATAGAAAGTTTTAAAGTAGAAAAATAGAAGAATATTGCATGCCCTTGTCTATTATTAGTAAAAACAAAAATGGTAAGCAGTGTAGACGATATGTAGTTTAACTAGTGGACACTGGTAGTATAAAAATAATAATCTTAATATTCAATATTGTTGTAAAAACATTACATAATAAGAATTATACAATTTTGGCCAATATTGGGTTCTTTAGTCATTGTGAAATGGGACATGGAGAGACTGTGTTTCTCTGCTGGCTAGGGGTAAACAAGCCCGATGGTTGTTGGTTCTGATGATAAAATGTGAGAGATGGGAGCTTGATGAGTAAATTTCTTTTAATTCTTTTAACTTTCTCCTGGTGCATACAGAGAATTCCTCAGAGTAGACAAATGGGGCAGTTTGAAAAGAATAAGAAAAACCAGGAATTGTTCATACCAGTAAAATAGGAAACTTAAAGACTAACCTGTCTACTGGGGAGGTGATGTCACTGGGATATCCAGAGGAACGCTGGTGCTCTGTGTTCACACTCACAGCAATGCTCTAAAGTCAGAAGAAGACAAGTAGGATTTTGCTTCAGGGCTAAAAAGTGATAATTACCAATATCTGCCATATTAGTTTAGAAATTAACTTTTCAAATGTATATTTTTTCCAAAGCAGGTAAATAATTAATGGCACCAGAGTTTATAACATCTAACATTTTTCTCTACTTACACCTGGAAAGCATATCTCAGGTTGGGTGTTGGGAGGACTATTGAGGTTCTCTAATGATGCACCACTTGAAGGCATCTGTGGACCATCCAAAGACTCCATGAAACCAGATGAACTAAGGTCCCCTTCTGTCTCACAGTCTGCTGCATAAGAAAAACATATTGATTCAGTCAAATGCAAATATCATCAAGCCCTGTCTTCATTGCAGCCTTCTGAACAAAACACAAGGGATCTTTAATGTCCAACTTGAGTTAAAATATTGTGTCAAATTAAATTACTGATTCCATTCGTCTTGCTCCTTTTGTGCCATAGGGCTTTGCATTGATATTTGTAGACTGTTTGGTAATTCAATTTTTAATGCTTACATGTTGCAGAAGAAGAGCATGTGTGTCTAAAGTTGAAGGGGTGATGCTGATCTGCTTCTGGTTCCTCTGGTTCAGGGAGGAAAGTTCCACTACATGTCTCAACAGAGTCAGGGTAAGTGTGGAGGGTGCACACCATGGATAGATCAGGGTTTAGTGCTGTGTTGGAACTTTGGGGGCATCTCAGCTGCTCAAGAAGTTTAAGTATGTTATGCTGCTTCTCTTCCTCTTTCTTTTTCAAATCCTCCTGAGCCCGTCTTACTTTCTCTCGCTTTCTTTTTATGGCAAGAACCCGGTCACGGACGGCTTTTGCAACCAGCTTGTAGTCGGCTTCACACACAAAATTAAGCACCACCTAGGGAACATAATGTGAAAGTCATTTAGTATTGCTATTGAAGACACAACAATAGATCTACATTGCAAGCTCATTTGAGCAGGGCCCTTCTCGGCTGTTGTTATGCTATACACTAGTTGCTATATCCTGTATACCCATTGTACAGCGTTATGGAATATGATGGTGCTATACACAACAATAAATCATAATAATAATCTGCCTAGAATGCATTGGAGCACACTAGAGGATGGTGTAAAGTCTCTGTTTATTTTCTGCAAGTTAGTTAAATATTATATGGAGGTCAAAGATCAAATAATATTTTACTGAACAGAGGTAAATGGAGGAATTTACAGAAACAAAGAGATCAATTCCTTTGATCTATCACAATAATTTTGATTACTAGTATGCTGGTAGTTGGTAGATCTATTAGAATCAATCAATACATATTCTTTTGAACAATGGAAAATTGACTATTAGTGTAGTTTAAATAGATAGACTAACAGCAAGGGCAACCAGCTCAAAGTCAGCAATAATGTAGGAACTAAAGGGATGAATTCCCTAGAAACTTAACTAGGGGAACAAGCAAGCCCATGTGATATACAAAGGCCTAGGTTTGCCATATAGACAAGCCTACCCATCACCCTTCCTGTCATCAGATCTAAGAGTGTGAGTGAGGTGGAGGCCACCATAGGAGAGAGCAACAGGAGAAGCGGTGTTACAAGGGGTTAGCCAGGTTTCAGTTGGAGCGAGAAGGTGCAGGGAACTAGAAGTAAAGTGGTTGTGTAAAGCTGTTAGTTTGTTACAGACAGAACGTGTGTTCCAGAGTGCAATGGTAAAAGGGGGGTAGGAGGAGCAGCGGGGTTTGTGGACAAGATTATTGAAGTTTCTGGAATGTTGAATGGAAGACGATAGGGAAGAGAGCACCACAGGGGGGCCAGGATTTGGGGAAATATCCCAAGCTGCTAAAAGAAGCAGAAGAGAGAGTGAGAGGAGGTGGGAATAGGGCTTGTGTGAGTGGAGAGATTGCTGGGAGTGAGGGGAGGTGGGAGAAAGGGAGGAGGTGCTTGGGATGAGAGAAGAGGAGAAGAAAGTAATGATGCAATACAGATATAGTGTGGAGGTGCTGGTGGCTGGAGAGAGATAACTGCTCTACTAATAATAGAGGACAGTGAAAAGAGGAACAAGAGGATTGTGAGCATGGTAACTGGAGACAGATGGTGATGGGAAAGGAGTGGTGGTGGAGCAAACACAATAAGCAGTAGGCAGCACTTGATGACAATTCAGTGGCGTATTGATTGCAGGGAGCCTCCAGGTTTCTCTTTGTCCTCCCTTGTTGTCCTCCTTGGTGAACTGCCTGGGTAAACTCCCAAACAGTGGCACTTAGGAAAATTGGCACTTGGGTGAAAAGTGGCACACAAAGGACAAACAAAGGAGCAGGGCCGGCCCTACAATGGAGCCGACTGGGGCAATTGCCCCAAGTGGCACTTTTAAAGGGGCGGCACTTTGCCGCCCCAAGCACTTTTTTTTTTAAGCGGAGGAGAGAGAGGGGCGCCGAGTGGTTTTCGCTTACCCGCTCGCGCCCCTCTCTCTCTCTCTCCTCTGCGGCGAGTCTCCGTGCTCTGTCACGGTGCCGGCTTGTAATGCTGAGCGCCGGAAGTGACGTCAATTTACGGCGCTCAGCATTACAAGCCGGCACCGTGGCACAGCAAGGAGACTCGCCGCAGGACTGTTTAAAGGTAAGTACCGGGGGGGGGGTTGGGTAGATAATGGTGTCGGCGAAGTTTAAAATGCCGCCCCCCCCGGCGTCGGCGGGGGGGGCGGCATTTTAAACTTCGCCCCAGGCGGCAGTCTTGGGCCGGCCGTGCAAAGGAGTGATACAAATGCATGATTGATTGATTACAGACAGGGTAAGGCAAAAAAGTGGATTACCTGGACAATTAATTAATCAAGCAGGCCAGTCACGAATGATGCTGATTACAGACAGGGTAAGGCAAAAAAGTGGAATACCAGGACAACCACGGTGTCCTCATCATCTTTTAAGATTATTTTACTGAACATCTTACACATTGGCTCCAGTAATAAATTGTCAGTTCAGGGTAATGAGTGAGTGATACTGTATGTGACATTTCCCCTGGTACATAGATATATACATTTTGTATTGGTACTGCAAGCGGCTTAAAACAAACACAAACGCTCTCCAAGGCCCTATTTCACTGCCCACATTCCTACTGCAATGGAAAAACCATGTCCTACTTTTCTCTGTTTTCCTTATATACCCCTTGTTTTACTATGTTTTTCTATGTATACAAGTAATTATAGGTGTTTGTTATTTGAAGTAGTTGTATTGTTTGCTTTTATGTTTTAATATATAAAAGAGTTTTCTTAAACAGTTGAAGGGTGGCTGGAGTGTTTTTATATCCATGTCTGGAAAATAGCTGTAGGACAGAGACATACCTCCTAGAGTCCCACTTTAGGGGCAGCAATCTTTGTGTCGCTTTTCCCTCTGCTAACTGGCCTACTAAAATAAATAGCATCCAACATAGCACATAAAAGTCACATAAAAGCCAAACTTCTCTAACTAAAGTTATAGACAATTATGTTATTAATAATTTGTAGAGATGTAAGAACAATCAATAAATGGATTTATTCAGGGATAACATTTTATTAATTTAATTGGGGTGAAGAAGTTGTTAAATATTAACATGAGGCTTCCTTGTATTAACAGAAGATTTACGTTTCACATGTAGACTTAAGACATATAAGATTTAAGCAAGGGCAAGGGATAAGGCTGCCAACTGTTTCAGTAGCTTCTTGGCAGCCCTTACTACACTGCAGAAAGTTTTTTTCTATGATTGCTTTGTGATCATGAAGTGGAAGGGTCCAGAATGCCACCACATACATGGCACACAGTTGGCCACTTGGGTACACTTGGAAAACCATGTACCCTATATGTGGTTGGGACTCTAAGGGTTAACATTCAGCCAATGCTAAAAAATATTTTCTATTGAGAACTGTGAACTGTGATGTTGTCCTCCCCTCATATACCCTCATGATCCCATGTGCTGAGAAAGTAAAGTTTGCTGCAGAGGATAATGGGGCATAGCCATTTGATATGTTTGTGCACTTTTACTATCCACTTACCATTTCCTGGGCCACTTCTTCAGCAACATCCTTGTATAGGTCAAACAAAAATTCAATGGCATTGTTATCTTTGTATCTGCCATGCAGCTTCTTTGTGTCATCCATTCTCAGCCAAAGTTTCAGAGCTGGTTTCATGCCATCATCTTCCTCTGCTAATTCTACGTGAACTCCTGTGTCCTCTTGGAAGAAGGAGTGTTCGAGAAGGTCTTGAATGGTGTATCTGTGGAAACAAACTATTAAAACAATTGGAAACAAAATGTCATGCGTTCTTTTCTTCTTTTACAGGTTGTTAAACAATTGGAAATAAAACACTTTTTTAGTATCAGAGCTGATAATGTTACAGGATAGTCCAGCTGATTTGAACGTATCTTTGGAACTGTTTTGAGTACCGGTATATCAGTGATTTAAATAGAGATTATATGATACAGATAAATACTTTTTATGTTAAGTTTTAGTTCGCAATTTCTCTTTTTAATATTTTTTTCTTCATTTTTGAGGCTGTGTTCTAAAAATAAGGCAGAGCTGGGAATAAATTTGTAATTTTAAGTGAATGTTTTCATTTTCTATGGAGAGTTCCCCAAATCTTGGCAGCTTTTACATGAAGAGATATTCACTATTAAATATACTAACACCCTGGTGCACATTCAGGGAGTGTTTGTGAAAGAGCATGAGAGACTTAGGGGCATGTAGTGATTCAAAAGAAAGTATGACATGGTAAATGAAAGTATGAAATGGTAAAGAGAAATCACACTTGAAAAGAAGAATAAACAGAAATTGGGAAAGACCAACCAGGATATACAAAGTTCAGAACAGGTGTGTGAAAAAAGGTTTAAAGAATTGAGTGCAGGTTTTACTGTACTACACTAATGAATTATTTTTTTCTTTCTTTTAGGTCCTGTTTGAATTTAGATTCATTGGATGAAGATAAATATTATTCTGATATTTATCTGAATTCAAGAACTACTTTAATTACATAGAAGAATAATTTAAGAGCAAGCAAGACCTATTCATCTTTTATATTATATTCCTTATCCCTGCTGTACTCTGGACCAACCCTCATATTTGTCTTCTGCACTTCTTGCTTGAAACTTAACAACGATTGTCCTATCAAGTCAGTCTAGGTAATAACTGATCTTCTTTAATCCAACCCTTTGAGTTTTACCTTTCATTTTTGTTCATGCGTATACATCCTTCGATGATCTCTTTAAGCTCTGGGACTTTAACTTTATAAAAACTGTCTGGCTTCATGCCCTAGGGAGTATGAAGAAAAACAATGTTAGGTTACCTTGATTTGGCAAATTAACCCTTTCATTGGAATGCAAATGGTGTCATGAAAATAGTGTTTTAAAATCTTGCACAGTAAGGTGCATTATTCAAAAATAAATAAATAAATCAATATATATATATATATATATATATATATATATATATATATATAAATAATCAGTTCCCACAGTAAGGGGCTACCTCCCACCCGTGGCAGTTTGCAGGAACTAAGCCCTGTTGTCGTAACTACAGGGATTGCACGTGTTCCTGTTTCCCCGTGCCAATTCAAAACTATTCAAAAAGGCCCTTCCAACCTGGACTGGGCTCAGAAGAGCTCTTTCTGAACAATTTTCAACCAAGATGGGAAAACAGGAACCCTGTGACCCTGCTGTGAAACCAAAGCTGCTCTCACCGTGTGAATGTAGCCGGACCGAAAGCTGCAGGAGAAGGGGGTATGTATGTGAGCATAAATGTCTATGTATAAGTGCATGCAAGCATGAAGGTCTGTGTAAAGAAACATAGAAAGTTACGGCAGATAAGAACTATTCGGCGCATCTCTTTGTCCATCCTCTGAATACTTTCCTTAGTCCATGGCCCTATCTTATATCTAGCTTTGCCTTCTGCCTTTTTGCAACGGGACCCTGTGGTTTCTAAGTACACCCCTGCCCACTGAGTCAGAAGGCTCATGTTATTACATTTAAACGCAACACTTCTTGTTACCTATGGCACATATACTCACACTAAACATGCAACCCCCAGCTGAATGACAGAAAATGATACAGAGCGGGTTGTTTTTCTCCACTATTTTCAGAGACTAGAAGCAGCTGGTAGTTATAGATGCATGGAGTAGGCAACCTATTATGACAACCTATACCATGCCATGAAAAGGGGGAAAACTGTGTCTGCATGTCGGTAGCTGATCTCAGATGGACAGAAGGCTGGAACAAAACAAGGGATAAAATATTGTGCCATAACAAGTGCACAAAACACACTACATTAAAAATTAGAAGGTGAACCTCTGGGGACTAAAACACCAATCATCCTTAGCCAAACCAGTGATGTGGAAGATGGGAGTTTTAGTCCACAATAGCAAGTTTTAAGACTCAACTCCATGTCTAAAACAGGTTTGTAGTAGTAGAATTGAGAAGTTAATAAAAACCTACATCTAATGAAATAAGAAAACAACTTCACCTAAGGGAGAATGGATCCATTTTGCAAGTCTAAACTAATTTACTCGATCACACAAACTAAATCAAATGCCCTGCTCAGAGACAGTATGTCACAAAACAGAGGCAGCATTGTGGATGTATGAGGGGAGTGGTAGCACGTATGTATAGCAAGTGAAGATGTGTCCCAGGATCAGCTTCAGGCGGTTTGGCCACAAATTCTCATAGAACAACACAACACTTTTCTGACTGGTCATGCTTTCCTATGGAGTAAAATGGAGACTCTGCCACTGGTCACTGATGAAGTAGGCATTTCACCCATTGGCTGCCTTATCTCTGCCCTTGAGGTGCGTTTGTACTTTACCACTGCTGTCGGAAAGTGCATGATATGAACCAGCGACAAAGCAGTGAAGACAGAATGCTCCAGACACAGTGTAGTGTCTTGAATACAAAACTTGTCTCTAAACAATAAGTTGTTTTACTGATTAATTATATGCACGCACAACATAGTAACTTTATATAACTGGTGAAGGATGTGAATCATCTACAATCCTCGTTATTCCTGGATCTAAGCACCTCACAGGGGATTCTACATAGGGTGGCTTCTGCCTCAGACCTACAGGAGGTAGTAGCCAAGGCCTTTGTATTGGGCTGCTCCCAAATATTCTGGCTAGAGTATTGGTGTCCAACAACTTCCTGGTTGCCTGAGATGAATTATGTCTATTGACCCTGGAATGTACTGTGGTATGACTCTGCCTAATATTTGAGTACTGTGTTTTGCCCTTTTGCTGTATAACATCGGCTAGCATGACCTCATTTATGTCTGCCAGTTCCCAGACTCCTGACATATTTTCCCCAATAAAGTGTCCATTGTCTACTTTGTACTGGAAGTTGTCTGTTTTTTTCTGGGTGGGAAAAGCAGGGAACGTGCCAATGAAAGGAGCTATAATACTGTGCTGAAAACAGAAGACCTGGAATAGAAGAGCTGATCACCTCAGAGCTACACACCCTTCAGTATATACATTGAACCATATTTGCTTGAAGCAATATAATCTTGTGGGTGTTTGATATGGTGTCCTAATAGTTGTGATGCATTTGTGGGCATTATGTCTGAGAAATATTATAACTCCATTCAAGTAATTACATCAAGGTTATTTAATTGAAATGCTTGCAACAAATCTGTCTTGGCAGAAGTCCATGTAGGTTTCCTTTTGAAACAGGTTTCAGAAATTATGTATATTAACAGGGCTGCATGCCAGAAATGAATCTGTCTTAATTGGCAAAGCACACAATTCAAAATTATTGATTCAATCACAATAAAATGTTTAAGACAATAACTGTAATACATATTCAACTCTTTAAACTAATTAAACACAGGTTGCCACAACACTACCTAAACTTCCCTAATAATGACACTGTAATGTATAATTTAAAACAAATTTGTTACTACAGGTTTAACAAATAAGATCCATTTGTTAAGAATCTCTGCACATTCCTGTTAGAAAAAACAAGATCTCAATTCGTTTTTATGCTTATTTAACTGAGTTTCATTTAATTACTTAATTAACACATTACAGTTTTTAAATTATATCATATATGATAGCTCAGATTCTAAACCTAAATATGCTTTACACACTTTCAACATTTTGATAATAAGAAATTATATCACTATATATATACATAGTTATGTGGTCACAAAATGTCAGCATCAATGTATTTTCTGTGTACAGGCCCACTTACAAACTACTAAGCAAATGACAAGAAGTGGCCTTCAAATTTTCTGCACCTCCCTTGTCCTCGGATAATTCAGAGAACAGCACAGTCAGTACAGGCCCTGTAAACAATATTTTTAAGTTAACCCTGGTTTATTTTCTCTGGCACCCAGGAGCTCGGGATGAATGCACAGCTTGTGTTGCCCTAGTTAATAGCGCAGTTCATGGATTTCAGAGCAGGACATCATTGGAGAGTGAGAGGGAGTGTTCTACATCTGCCTACTTGTTCATACAGGAAACCATTACAGAGAAATAAGTCTACCTTATATTACAGAAGTAGATGTACTATGACTGATTTTGTTTTCCCAAGTGTTTTTTTTTAATTTAAATAACACACCTAAGCTTATATATAACAAAATAATCTGAAATAGGAAGAATATATATATATAGTAATTAACTCATAGCACATTTAAATTCATATATATATATATATATATATATATATATATTTAACCCCTTAATGACAAGACTGTTTCTTACTCGTAGTAGTAGTACATTTTGGGACAATGGCTCTTTTAAAAGATTTTCAGTGCTGCTGTTTAGCTGTGATTTTCTTCTTTCTCATTTTGTGCTCCAACACATATTATATATTGTTTTTTTCAGGACAAACAGGGATACCATTATTTTTATCATATCATCTAATTTACTATAAACTTTTACTCATCTGCAAAAACTAATGAAAAAAACTGCTAAATAGATTCTACTATTTGTCTTGAGTTTAGAAATACCCAATGATTTTATGTTTTTTTTTGCTTTTTTCTGCACGTTATGGGACAATAAGTACCAGTAGTGTTTTGCTATTTCAAAACCAATTTTTCCCCAAAGCTGGTCATTCTGCCCCATGTGCTATTTCGAGTATCTTCAATCAAACCATATATTTTTAAAAACTAGAGGCCCGAGGCATTTCAAATGCTGGTATTTTAACCATTTTCATGCACTAGTTCTACCATCAGCCTTTGTCAAACATTATGGTAGTAAAGGGGTGTACTCACTTTTGTTGCCAAGGTTTAGACATTAATGGCTGTGCATTGAGTTATTTTGATGGGAAAACCAAATTTACACTGTTATACAGGCTATACACTTGCTACTTTACATTGTAGCAGAGTGTCATTTCTTCAGTGTTGTCACATGAAAAGATAAAATATTTACAAAAATGTGAGGGGTGTACTCACTTTTGTCAGATACTGTATATATATATATATATATATATATATAAGTACACACCACTGTACAAAAGTTGACGCATGTATATTTTACTCAGTTCTATTATTAACAACCTTAAATACAGATAGCAGCTGTAAATCTACCTAGTAAAATTCAATCAAACTCTAGTGACATAAAAAGGCTTATCTTTCTTTGCAATTTGAGCTACAGGAGCATGTATCAATGAGCCTTGGCCGCCCAATGACCCTGTCGCCTGTTCACCACTTTACCTTCCTTGTACCTCTTTTGATAGGTACTGACCAGGCCTGGACTGGCCATCGGGCACACCAGGCATTTGCCCGGTGGGCCGGGCGGCCCAGGGCCGGATTGACGTAGGGGCTGATGGAGCTGCTGCTCCAGGCCCCTACCTTAAAATAGGCCCAGTCAGGACAGGACTGACTGGGCCTATGCGGCCTCTACCGCCGCATTAACGCAGGGCATAAGGGGCCCTCTCTAGGGGGGGCACCCCCACCAGGGCTGACCTTAGGGGTGTGCGGCCGCAAAGGGCTTAAATTAAAACATCGGGGGGGGGCGGTCGCAGTTGCTGCTTACTCCGGCAACAAGGTAATTAGGGTGAGGGCGGTGGGTGCAGTGAGAGGGGGGGGAGAGGGGTTAGATAGAAAGGGTGAGAGGGGATAGATAGTGAGAGGGGGGTACATATTGAGAAGTGGGGAAGGGGGTACATAGAAGGGGGAACATACTTAAAAGGGGCAGATAAGAAAGGGAGGGGTAGATGGGGAGAGGGGGTAGTGTGAATGCGTACAAGAATGAATGAATAAATGTGTGGATGAATTGTGTGAATGCGTATGAGTATTAATGAATTCATGTGTGGATGAATTGATTGAATGATTTGTGAGACTTCATTAATGAATATGTGTTAATGATTTGTGTGAATGAGTGAGTAACTGTAAGTGATTGTGTCTATCATGAATGTTTAAGTGATTTGGGGAAATGCAAAGATGGTACATGAAGGGTGGGCTTTAACAATAAATAAATAAATACAAATGGGCTGCTCAGTCTTAAATGCCCGGGCCTATTTTTTGTCCCAGTCTGGGCCTGGTACTGACCATTGCAGACCGGGAACACCCCACAAGAACTGCAATTTTAGAGATCCTCTGACCCAGTCATCTAGCCATCACATTTTGGCCCTTGTCAAATGTTCACTTTTCTACCTACTGACATGTACCATGATAACCAAATTTATCCGTGTTATTCATTTCACCTGTCAGTGGTCATGTTATGGCTGATAAGTGTATGTAGGGCATAATAATCCTGGTATACAAACCATACCAGTACCAGATGTATTGCTTGGTTTAACTGAATAAATTGAGAACATATGTTACATTCGGTGAAAAATAAAATAAATACTATCTGCATATAATTTTTTCCTCACAGATCTAGTCTAAGCAGGAACAACATACAGAGTGAGACTTGACTGCTGCTGTCAAATACTAGGAGCAAGAAACTAATGATTAGTTAATTACTCAAGTTCCAATAATGATTCTGTGTAAGTGCCAAATTTAGAAGAAATCAGCCCTAGACTGGTCCTTACTGCTTCCTACTGAATCACTGGGCAGCAATACACATCTACATCTTAAAATACTCCAGTCTGTAAAGTTGATTGCATCAAAAATATATAGCATTAACGCTTCTATTGCATAAGTAGGCAATTACTGAAATGTCTCAAGGCAGGTTTGTTTTGGAAAGGCTTTGGAGAAGATCAAGTATGTACCGAACCATTTCACTGCCAGAAAAATAAACAATGCCTAGTAGATTTCTAGCTCTTTTGTCAAAAATGTAATAAGATGATAAAATGTATATTTTGCTTCTTAACTCCTTCAACGTTAGTTAAAAATGTGATACTTTTTATAAATACGGTAAGAAGCAGCAAAAAGTTATGATTTTATCAGCCATACGTGACCAACAACCTTCTGTCACAGTGTCAGGTCTTGTCACAGTCGGAGCCGCAATATTCTGCAAATATAGACGTACTTTTTTCTGACCCAAGTCTTTCTTTCTTGCCTCTTTCTTCTTTTATAAGATATTTTTTAAATATTTCCTGGGTACAAGTTCTTCACAGTGTTATGGAGGAGCCTTGTGTAATCGGATTCATACTTTAATTTAACAAAATTTGCTACTTTTGTTTTAGATAAAGAGTGTGCCCAGCTAATTTTATCACAAGACAGAAGGTTTCATATTATGCTATAACTTCCTTTACTACTCCCAAAAGCAGCAAAGTATAAAAAACTATACAGCTACTAAATAGTTAAAAAATTTTGACAGTTAAATAATTTTCAATGCACCAATAATATATATATATATATATAAACCCCCCAAACATCCATAAATCCTCTTTCAGAAAGATAAGTATTATTTTCACGTTTGTATTTTAAACCATTGTTTTTTTAACATTTATGTACCTTGTGCTACATATTTATGTTTATTTGTCTGTTGCTAACTTGTGCACATCTACTTCAGTGGTAGCGTCTGTGTCTGCTGGTATGTTTTGCTAGCTTCATATATCTGCATCAGGGACTCATATCGGCAGGGCCAGATTAACGTAGGGGCTGATAGAGCTACAGCTCCTGGCCCCTACCTGAAAATAGGCTCAGTCAGGGCAAAATCAGTCAGTCAAATTTTCCAGAGGGTGCCCGGCTGGTCTGTAGTGATGTCCGGATCATGAACAAATCGTTCATTTGATCCGATTCTTTTTAGTGATCCGGATGAATCGGTTCAGTAGACTGAACAATTCATTTGTAGCGGTTCAGTCTGTGAATCATGCAGCTGTAACCTGATCCTAGAGCTGTGAGTCATCTGCAGAGCACTCAGACACAGACTCTGGGGTCAGGTTACAGCTCATTAATTCACAGAGGAACGATGACTCATAGAGTCAGAGACTCGTTCAAAGATTCGAATGATCCGAAGATTCGAATGATCCGAAGATTCGAATGATTCAAATGATTCAAATGATTCGAATCTTACAGGGATCCGGATCTTACAAGGATCCAAATCTTACAGAGATTCGAATCATTCAGAGAATATTACTGATACCATACTTTTATAAATGAATACATTAATAATGTTCACACTGCCCCCAGGATTTAGATTCCCCTGGGTTTGCCCCCCTTTACCTATAACTGCACCTACAGTTAACTTTATGAAATTAATTAAATTAACCCTCAGTCAACAGCATAAAATTAACCCTTATACCCCATCAACCATAACTGCCCCTGAAATTAACCGTAAAGATCCCATTAACCATAACGGCCCCTGAAATTAATGGGAGAAGCATGGCACAGGGAGGGTGTTTGAGGCCAGGATCCCACAGGGAGGCTTTTTGGGGGCAAAGATGGCGAGTCATATGCTTCCAATCTGGGTGCTAGGCAGGTCCTGTGGATGCAATCTGGGTTCAAGAGCTGACATAATGTCACAAAGTTCTTGTGTGAGGAACCCAGAATGCAGGAAGGCACAGAAGTATCAAGAATCGTCAAACAAGCCAGGTCAGGAGTGGAGAAGGTATCGAAGTCAGGAACAGGCACAGGTCAGCAACGGAGATGGTTATCATACAAGCCGGGTAGGAGTATAGAAGGCAGCAAAGTCAAGAACAGGCACAGGTCAGCAACGGAGAGGCAATCAGGTAAGTATAACTTCTTAAACAACTACTCAGCAGGAACAATAACCGAGCACTGAATAGAAGTCAGTGCTCGGCTTTTGAATCTGCCGCTCAGACCAGGCTCCGCCCCCAGCAGGTGACGTAACGTTAGTTACGTTACGTCGTCTCCAGGGAGGCAAGCTATAAGAGAGGGGGCGTGGTTCGCCCCCGTACGTACCGCCCATCATTTGCGATGGGGATATCCTGCAGGACCTGCCCCGGGTGCTTGCTGGCTGCTGGCACCTCGAAGCAAGGTCCCGGAGCTGCGGGAGAGGTGAGTTTCGAGTACCCGCTAGCCGCGGGTACTCGGGGGAACTGCTACGTTGCGGTCCGTGACGCGGACCGTGACAGGCCCCCCCCCTAAGGAGAGACCTCCGGGCTCTCAGGGGACCAGGTTTTAAAGGATGAAGTGAGTGGAACTCGTGAACCAACTCATCTGCATGAACCTCTTCAGCATTCTCCCAGGAGTTCTCGTTGATCTCATATCCTTTCCATTGGATGAGATACTGAAGACGACCCCGAAATCTCCTAGAATCCAGAATCTGTTCGACTTCGTATTCTTCAGCATCATCAATAGAAATAGGAGCCGGAGGATCAGGATGTCGGCCCGGAAAAGGATTGGTGTTCCAAGGCTTCAGGAGGGAAACATGAAAAACGGGGTGTATTCGCATCGAACCAGGTAGTTGTAATTCCACAGCAGCAGATGAGAGGACACGAATAATAGTGTATGGACCAATAAATTTAGGTCCCAATTTCTTAGTAGGACATGATAGTTTCAGATGAGTAGTTGACAGCCACACCTTGTCCCCAGGTTTGTATACAGGAGCAGGAGAACGATGGGTATCAGCGAACCTTTTATATCTTTGTTGAGCCTTGGTAAGTGTGCTGTGCAAGGATTTGTGGATGGCAATCATCCTTGTGACTTGTTCAGTGACAGCAGGAACTGAGCTGGTTATCGGAGAACCTGGTAGCATGGATGGATGGATACCATAATTTGAAAAGAAGGGTGATTTCTGTGTTGAAGAATGTATGTGGTTATTAAATGCAAATTCTGCAAGCGGAAGAAATTGGTACCAGTCATCTTGTAAATGCGACGTAAAACAGCGTAGGTATTGCTCAAGGGTTTGATTTGTGCGCTCCGTCTGTCCATTGCTCTGGGGATGAAAGGCTGTGGAGAGGGAGCGATGTATGTGAAGCTCATCACAAAAGGCTTTCCAGAATCTGGATGTAAATTGAGTCCCTCTGTCTGACACAATATGTTCTGGTAGTCCATGCAATCGGAAGATCTCTTTTACAAACAACACCGATGTTTCGTCTGCTGTAGGTAAGTGTTTGGTGGGGATGAAATGAGCCATCTTCGTAAATCTATCAACTACGACCATAAGCGTGGTGTGTTGTTTTGATGCTGGTAAGTCTGTTATAAAATCCACGGATATATCTGTCCATGGTCTTACGGGGACCGGCAGAGGACACAGGAGGCCGGCAGGTTTAATATGAGAGTTCTTTGCTCTGGCACATATAGTACAAGAGATTATGAACTGTCGTACATCCTCTTGAAGCGTAGGCCACCAGAACTGTCTCCGTATAAGATCCGTAGTTTGAGTGATACCTCCATGTCCAGCTGCAGGAGAGTCATGAAATTGTTGTAGTACCTGTAGGCGTACCCCAGGAGGAACATAGAGCAACCCATTGTGGTAGTAGAACTCTCCATCAGGGTGCAGCTGTGAAAGTTCAGAGGGATCCATGTTCGCACAATGTTGACGGATGAGATCCCATAATGATTGCGTGATAGTCAGAAAATGACCTGCTTTCAATACAGTGTCTTCCACTTGTGGATGTGCCGTAGGTACTTCAAACATGCGCGAGAGAGAGTCAGCTTTGGTGTTCTTGGAACCGGGTCTGTAAGTTATATGAAGCTGGAATCGAGAGAAAAATAAAGACCATCTGGCCAGTCGGGCTTGAAGTCTCTTGGCCGTTCTGAAATATTCCATATTTTTATGGTCAGTGTAGACCGTTATGGGATGAAGTGCACCTTCCAATAAATGTCTCCACTCTTCTAAGGCCATTTTCATGGCCAGCATCTCTTTTTCTCCCACACCATAATTTCTCTCAGCAGGGTTCAAAGTTCTGGAGAAAAAAGCAATCGGGTGAAGTTGATTGTCGGTGTCATCCCTTTGGGACAGGATAGCCCCCACAGCAGAATCAGAGGCGTCCACCTCCAGTACATAGGGCCTTTGTGGCACAGGAAGAATCAATATTGGTGCTGTGGTGAACCGTTCCTTAAGGAAGTCAAATGCTCTCTGAGCAGCTTCCGTCCAACAAAACTTCTTTTTAATGGATGTGAGAGATGTAATAGGTTGAATGACCTTTGAAAAGTTCCTAATAAACTTCCGATAGAAGTTAGCAAATCCCACGAATCTTTGCACACCTTTTTTATCCGTGGGAGGTGGCCATCGTAGAATAGTAGCTATTTTCTTAGGATCCATCATGACTTTAGTAGGTGTTAAAATAAAGCCCAGAAATTCCACCGATTGAGTCTCAAACACACATTTCTCTGGTTTGGCGTATAATCCATTTGCTCTTAGTCGCATCAATACTTTAGACACATGTTCTCTATGTGTTTGTAAGGAGGAGGAGTATATCAGGATATCATCCAAGTATATCACCACGAATTGATCCAACATGTCTCTGAAAATGTCATTCATGAAGTGTTGAAAAGTGGCAGGTGCATTACATAAGCCGTATGGCATCACCATATACTCGAAGTGCCCATATCGTGATCTGAATGCTGTTCTCCACTCATGACCCTTTTTGATACGAACCAGGTTGTATGCTCCTCTTAAATCAATCTTCGTAAATACTGATGCTGAGCTAACACGTTCCATCAACTCCTGTATTAAGGGTAAGGGGTATCTGTTCTTTATGGTTACATTGTTCAGTTCTCTGTAATCCACGCAAGGTCTTAATCCACCGTCTTTTTTAGGTACAAAGAATATACCTGCTCCAGCAGGAGATGTGGAGGGTCGTATAAACCCTTTGGCAAGGTTCTCATCTATATATTCCTTGAGGGTGATGAGTTCCGGTTCAGACATAGGATAAATTCTACCGAATGGAATGGGTGCACCTGGAAATAGTTCTATGGGACAATCATATTCCCTGTGCGGTGGAAGGCAGTTTGCTCCCTTCTTTTCGAATACATCGGAGAATTCGCGGTAATGAGATGGAATCTTGGGGACGGGTAGAGAACTGTAGTCGTGAGCCACATTGATAGACAGAGAGGAGTTGCGATAAACAGAATCTTTATTAGCACAGAAGCGCACAGAGCCCTTCTCCCAGTTGACAACAGGATTATTGGTTCTTAACCAGGGGAGTCCCAGTATAACATGGAAAACTGGAGAAGGAACCACATCAAACACAATATCCTCACTATGATCAGGAGAAATATACATGCGTAGTGGTATAGTCTCTTGGGTGATAGGACCTGTCTTCAGAGGGCTTCCGTCTACTAGTTGAATGGATATCGGGGTGTTTTTCTTCCGGGTGGTGATTCCAAGACGTTGAATGAGCTTGGAATCCAGTATATTGCTGCTGGCCCCTGAATCAATCATGGCTGCCAAAGCGAGGGTTCTTTCTTTCCACTGTAAGGATATGGAAAGGGACAGATGGTTTGAGAAATGTGGAGGTCTTTTACTGATATAGGGAGAAAATAAGGGTTTGAGCTTACCCTTTGTAGAACGTGCTTTGGTTCTGCATTCGTCAACGTAATGGCCCTTGCCGCCACAGTAAAGGCACAGATCAAGAGTTGTACGACGTTCTCTTTCCGCTGTGGATAGAGGACCTTTGATAAGGCCCAATTGCATGGGTTTTTCAGGAGGTTCCTTAGAACTTGTCTTTATGGGAGGTCGCAGGGTAGGCCATGAAGAAGAAGGAGTCGTAAGCCGTTCCGCCTTTCTTTCCCGAAGTCTCCGATCAATCTGAATGGAGAGTCTGGCAAATTCATCGAGGGAATTAGGAATGCTGGTGCGTGCCAATTCATCTCTGATGTTATCAGATAACCCCAACCGGAATTGATCATGTAACGCTGATTCATTCCATGAAGTTTCCATGGAAACACGTCGGAATTCAGCTATATATTCTTCTACTGGTCTTTTTCCTTGTTTGAGAGCTCTCAATGTACTGGTAGCAGAGGTGGTCCTAAAAGGGTCTTCATATAGAGCATCCATGGCTTGGCGGAAAGAAGCCCATGTCTCCAATATAGGACTGTTGCTATGCAGTAGATGGTGGGCCCAGAGCTGGGGTTCCTCTGCCAACAAAGCAATGACCGTGTGAATTTTAATATAGTCTGAAGTATACGTTCTTGGTTTCAAATTAAACATTATTTGGCATGATGTCATGAACGTAGTGTATTTCTTGCGGTCACCAGCGAATTTTTCAGGCATAGGTATAGGTGGTTCAGGGGCGGACGCTCCCTGAAAACCCAAATTTTCTTGACTCATAGAGGGAGCCTGAAACGGATCTCCTGGAATATTAGGATTGGACTGCAGGTGGTGCATCTGTTGTCTGAGTTGATTTTGTCCTGTCTGGATATCTTGCAGAGATTGAGTAAATGTACCCATCTGCTGGGTAAGTGCAGCAACAGCTTCAGCCAATCCTGCGGGTTCCATAATGGCTCGGTTATTCTGTCACAAAGTTCTTGTGTGAGGAACCCAGAATGCAGGAAGGCACAGAAGTATCAAGAATCGTCAAACAAGCCAGGTCAGGAGTGGAGAAGGTATCGAAGTCAGGAACAGGCACAGGTCAGCAACGGAGATGGTTATCATACAAGCCGGGTAGGAGTATAGAAGGCAGCAAAGTCAAGAACAGGCACAGGTCAGCAACGGAGAGGCAATCAGGTAAGTATAACTTCTTAAACAACTACTCAGCAGGAACAATAACCGAGCACTGAATAGAAGTCAGTGCTCGGCTTTTGAATCTGCCGCTCAGACCAGGCTCCGCCCCCAGCAGGTGACGTAACGTTAGTTACGTTACGTCGTCTCCAGGGAGGCAAGCTATAAGAGAGGGGGCGTGGTTCGCCCCCGTACGTACCGCCCATCATTTGCGATGGGGATATCCTGCAGGACCTGCCCCGGGTGCTTGCTGGCTGCTGGCACCTCGAAGCAAGGTCCCGGAGCTGCGGGAGAGGTGAGTTTCGAGTACCCGCTAGCCGCGGGTACTCGGGGGAACTGCTACGTTGCGGTCCGTGACGCGGACCGTGACACATAATACTAAAGGGGAGGGCAATACGCAAGAGTGTGGGGGCATTAATTCACAAGGCGTATATTGCTGACTAGCCTTGCAGTATTGGGCATGTATAGACTCCTCTATATAGCATTTCTTCTGGGCTGGCGGCATCAGTACACATGGGGGGGCAACTGGGACCATTACATAAATCAATTCTAAGGCGGGGCATAAATACACATAGTGCTGGCTGGGCGCGATACACAAGGGGGTAAAATAAGATTCTATCCTATATTATCTGTCTAGCACTGATGTCATATTTATCCAGTACACATGGATGCCAATGAGTTTATGTCTATTCTATTTTATTTATTTCCATAAAAAGGCCCACCAAAATCCTCAGCACCAGGCCCTTGATGCTCTGCATATAAGAGTGCTGGTTTCTTGCAGCGACAGTTGTGTGGTTTTTTTTCTGGGTATGCGTGAAGTGGACATTTTGGATGAGCGGTACTTCTGGTTATCCACTATCGCTGACCATAAAACTGTGTTTTAACAACTCCGTCAATGCAGCTATTGTGTTCGTGATTAGAAAGTACCGTTTATTAAGTTTTCAGTGGTGTTTTTTCTCTCCCACAGGTCATTTATAGTTGTAGACACAAAAGATGCAATACATTAATATTATTTAAATACAAAATAAATTATTATGTATATCTATATATATATATTAATTCTATTCATTAAATTCATTATTTGGGATATTCTTTATATACCGTATTCCCCCATGTATAAGACGCACCTTTTTTCGAAAAATTTGGGGTCTAAAAACTAGGTGCGTTTTATACAGTGGTTGTAGATTGCACTGACTACTTCCAAGTCCCTCCCTGCAGTTACACTGATGATTGGCCCGCTCCTTTATATATATATATATCTATACGCATATATATATATACCGTATTTGCTCGATTATAAGACGAGGTTTTTTTCAGAGCAAATGCTCTGAAAAATACCCCTCGTCTTATAATCGGGGTCGTCTTCTAATCAGACCTCAAATAGAGGTCTGATTATGAGACTAAGATCCAGATCCCCCGCACCGCTGCAGGGGACCTGGATCCTCCTGTCGTCGCCCCCCCCCCAATTTAACGCCCCCCCACACACACACACTTACCGGTGCTTCCGGAGGTGAAGTTGGCAGCGGGGGTTTGTATGCGTCCGTCGCAAATACCTTCCCCGACTGTCAGAGATCAGAGTTCCACGCACCGGTGCGGGGAACTCTGATCTCTGACAGCCGGGGAAGGTATTTGCGACGGACGCATACAAACCCCCGCTGCCAACTCCACCTCCTTCCGGCTGCCGCGGAATGAGACGTCAACCCGCTGCCACGGCAATACAGCAGGAAATTGGAAGCACCGGTAAGTGTGTGTGTGTGTGTGTGTGTGTGTGTGTAGGGCATTTCTGGAATGCCTTATACCCCTATATGCCACTCTGGCACTTAGGGGGTTAAAAGGCATATTATGGGGCAGAGTGGCATATAGGGAGGTATAAGGCATTTCAGGAGGCAGAGTGGCGTTAAGGGGGCATTTAATAGAGCACTCTGCCTCCTGAAATGCCTTATACCTCCCTATATGCCACTCTGCCCCATAATATGCCTTTTAACCCCCTAAATGCCAGAGTGGCATATAGGGGTATAAGGCATTTCTGGAGGCAGAGTGCTCTATACAATGCCTTTTAACTCCCTTAATGCCACTCTGCCTCCTGGAATGCCTTGTACCTCCCTATATGCCACTCTGTCCCATAATATGCATTTTAACCCCCTAAATGCCAGAATGGGATATAGGGGTATAAGGCATTTCTGGAGGCAGAGTGGCACATAGGGGGTCAAAAGGCATACCTTGGGGCACAGTGGCATATAGAGGGTTAAAAGGCATATCATGGGCCACAGTGCCATATTGGTGTGGCAAGCCTGGGGGCAGATGTGCGTAACTGGGGGACAGGTTGGAAAATACAAGAAATAAAAACAAAAAAAAAATATTTTTCTCAATCATAGCTTTTATTAAAAAAAATAGTTTACATGAATTAACATTTACTGGTAAAACTTTTTTCCTTTAGGGTCGTCTTATATTCAGGCTTTTTCTTTTTTTCCTAAGTTAATATTCAGATTTTGGGGGGTCGTCTTATAATCAGGGTCGTCTTATAATCTAGCAAATACGGTATATATACATTTGGGGGCCCATGAGATTCTTCTCCTCTGCTGTTCCAGTTGTTGGCGGGTTATGGGGGGTTGCTCGACCGGCGCAGGTGCCAAGTGTCTGGATCTTCTCCGGCAGATGCATGGGGGCTGTATCGTCTGACTGATTCGGCGTAGGGTGCTCCTGTTCTGGGACGCAATATTGGTTCTGTTGAGGTCCGCGGGTCGGCAGGGACAGTTCCTTTGGCCCATGACCTTCCTGTGGCTGGGGCGTCCCAAGGGGTTGCGGCTGCAGCTGTGGCAGAGATACCAGGTCCCAGTCCGGCATCGGAGGATTTGGTTCGTTTGGGGGATTCCTCTAGAAGTGAATTGTATGTGTGTTTTGGGGCTCCATTAGGTATGCATTTGAAGCAGGAGGTTAGGGAAAAGATTTGGTGTACGGGGTATGTTGAGATTTTTTCTTTGCTCCCGTTAGAGAAGTTTAATTTGACTTGGCCCACGAAAGGGGAAATCAGCAAGAAGGAGGATGAGGAAAAACGGAGGTATCCCTTTATTCCTCGCACCTTTACGAAATGGCTGCAGGCGTTTGCTATCTTGGGCAGCGTTATCGGGCAAAAAGGCGTCTGAGCACTGTTTGGGTCTATTTTTGTCACGGCTAGAAGACCAGCAGTGCAGGAACATGGTATCATCCACCAGGGTTCTGGAGCAGATTAGGACACTAGCCGAGCAAACAGGGTGGATTAATCTACTGAAAACGTAGTCGTTACACAAAACCGAGGTCAGGGATAAGTGAGAACAGGATAGTCGAATAGCAAGCAGAGTCAAACGCAGGAGACAAGCCAGGGTCAGAACCAAAAATCATAGTTTATTCATACACAGCCAAATGCACAAGGCACTATCACAGGCACTGATCTAGCATAAAAACAGGTTTAAATAGTCATTGAGATTGAATTTCCCACCCAGGATTGAAAAGGAGGCTTGGAACACAACGTGTCATGTCCCTTTAAGAGGCTGTACAGATCCTGGAGGAAACGCGATTCTGTACGGCTGATACTGGTCACACGGGGCGTACGCGCCTGAAAGTGCCAGTGACCAAACCGTCGGCATCGGCGGATCCTGGCAGCAGCTGCTGGCGTCGAGGGACTTCGGAGGGATGGCGGTTCGAGCGGACGGAAGGTAAGTACTCCGTAGTTACAGTAGTTACAATTTTGTTATCTTGGTATCGGTAAGGGTTATAGGACGTTTGGTGGGAGCTCGTGGCTGCCTTATGATGAGCAGTTTGGGCAGAGGATGGCTGTCTGGCAGGGGCTCCGATGGGATCATAAGGATATTGCCTTGTGGCTGTCGGTTATGGCACCTGGGAGGCCTAATTCCCAGCCCTTTTCGGAGACAACCAGTACCTCCGCAGCCTCCAGTACCCCTGGTCTTATACTCAAGGTCATCTTATAATCAGACCTCAAATAGAGGTCTGACTAAAAGACTAAGATCCAGATTCCTCGCAGCGCTGCAGAGGACCTGGATACTCCTCTCTGGCAGCCAATGGACGTCTGCACGATGCGCACAGACAACACCTGCACGATGCGCACAGACAACCTCTGCTGCTGTCGGAACTTCTGCGGGGGCTTCTATGACAGAGCGCCATCGTGACATGACCTTCCGGTGCTCCAGCATAGAAGCCCCGGCGGAAGTACCGGCCAGTAGCAGTGGAGGTTGTCTACGCACATCACACAGACGTTCATCGGCTGCCAGAGAGGAGAATCCCCTGAAGTGCACAGACAACCTTCGCTGCTACCCAACACTTCTGCCGGGACTTTTATGACCAGCGTGACGTGACCTTACGGTGCTCAGTCATTGAAGCCCTGACGGAAGTCCTGAGTAGCAGCGGAAGTTGTCTGCGTGCATCGTGCAGACGTCCACAGGCTGCCCCACTTGACACCAGGGAGTCTGGAGCACGGTGGACAAGTCTTGGCATGCATCAGTTAGTCGGGGGGCATATAGGGTGTATAAGGCATATTAGGGGCAGAGTAGCATATCAGGGAGGCAGAGTGGCATATAGGGGGTATAAGACATATCTGGGGGCAGAGTAGCAAGCCGTGGGGCAGATTTGCATACCTGGGGGGCAGGTTGGCAAATAAAAGGAAATAAAAACAAAAAATGCATTTTTATCAATCATTGTTTTTATTAACCCCTTAACGACAATCCACGTACATGTACGGGGTTGCCGTGCAACGCGATAACGACAATGCCCGTACATGTACGTGGTAACGTTATTTGCCGTTTACCGCGGCGTTTTCGCCGCGATCGGCGGCATCGCGGTTTTCCTGGAAGCCTCACAAGTGAGGCTATCCAGGCAAACAAAAAAAAAGGTTTTGCAACCTTCCGATCTCCGCAATTCACGGAGATCGGCGGTTGAAACAACAGACCGGCGATGCAAATCACCGGTCTGTTAAACACGCCCCTCGAGCCCGATTCAAATCGGGTAAGGGGCATTCCAGGCTGCTTCTACATTGAGGCATGCCTGCAATGCCCCAGAGGGGGCTTCACAACCTCCCGATCGCTGTGATTCACCGTGAATCACGGCGATCGGTGGGTTAAACGACAGACCAGTGACTGAAATCACTGGTCTGTCAAACCCCCCCCCCCGAACCCGATGCAAATCGGGTGAGGGGCATTCCAGGCTGCCTCTTCATTGAGGCAAGCCTGCAATGCTCCGGGGGGGGGGATTCACAACTTCCCGATCCCCGTGATTCACAGTGAATCACGGCGATCGGTGGGTTAAACCACAGACCAGTGACCTGGTCTGTCAATCACTCACCCCCCATTCCAGCCTGCCTCTTCATTGAGGCAATGATGTTTTTTAACTATACACTGAGGTTGTGTAGCCTCAGAGGGGGCTACACAGCCTCAGTGTATTGTAAAAAAAAAATTAAAAAAAAATAAAATTTAAAAAAAATTTTTTTTTCAAAAAATAAATAAATAAATAAATATATATATATATATATATATATATAGTTACATGTAAAAAAAGTCACGAAAAAAGTGCAAATAGGTATATATGTATGTTTTTTTTATACACAATTAGCGCTACATACAATTAGCGCTGTATCTTCCCAAAAAAATCCCACACGCAAAGAGTTAAAATATTGGCATTATAAATGCCCATAGTGTGCCTAGTTTTAAAAAATTATGATTTGATGGGGTAAATTGAATTGGCCGGCTTCAAAGATGTCCCCAGTATGGGACGTGGGCACAGAGTGACCAGATGTATAAATGGCAAAAATATACACACCTCACAAAGGTGGCCTTTTACCTCCCAAATAACCCAACAAACCCCTGCATGTGGGGTATCACTGCGCTCAGGAGATGTTACTGAACACATATTGGGGGGGGTTTGACACTGACATATACCAGGAGCGGTACATTTATACCTGAAGTACAACGTGTGTGAAAAAAATACAAAAAAAAATTACTACCGTAAAGTTTGACAAAGGCTAGTGGTAGAATTAGTTCATGGAAAGGGTTAAAATACCAGCATTTCAAATACCTTGGGGTGTCTAGTTTTTAAATATATATGGTTTGATGGGGTCAATTGCATTGGCCGGCTTCAAAGATACCCGAAATGGCACATGGGGCAGAATGACTAACTTTGGGGAAAAAATTGTTTTGAAATAGCAAAACGCTACCTGTACTTATTGCCCCAAAACGTGCAGAAAAAAGCAAAAAAACATAAAAACATTGGGTATTTCTAAACTCAGGACAAATAGTCGAATCTATTTAGCAGGTTTTATCATTAGTTTTTGCAGATGAGTAAAAGTTTTTTGGTTTAAAAAGTGAGAGAAAGTAATTTTTTAACAAAAAATCACCATATTTTATCATTTTTTGTATAGTAAATTAGATGGTATGATAAAAATAATGGTATCTAAAGAAAGCCCTGTTTGTCCTGAAAAAAACAATATATAATATGTGTGGGAGCATGAAATGAGAAAGAAGAAAATCACAGCTAAACAATAACACTGAAAAACGTTAAAAGAGCCATTGTCCCACAATATACTACGAGTAAAAACCCCTATTGTCCTTAAGGGGTTAAATATGAAAAAATAGTTTACATTTGAATTAATATTTACTAATAAAACTTTTTCCTATAGGGTAGTCTTATATTCAGGCTTTTTTTTTCTTAAATTAATATTAAAATGTTGGGGGGTCATCTTATAATCAGGGTCGTCTTATAAGTGAAAAAATACGGTATATTTGGGGTCTGTTTTTGGCCCATTTGAGCTTTTTGCTTCATTTTCGTCTGATTCGTGGGGGGTCTCGAACAAATCCGAATGCACAATTCCAATATATACACATACATACAGAACTGGCAGTTTCTCTGTTTGAATACAGCATTTGGTTCTAACAGAATCCTAGTAACTATTAAAGGTTTCATATTTTAAAGAGGTCCTCTCATTTATCATGTTTTTATGAATCTAACTGTTCCCCCGCTGCTCTTATTACTACTGTTTTCCAAAGCAGACATGTTTGTTTTTTTAGGAGTTGATCATGACAGTATAATGGGTAAATTAGGATGTTCATTTTAGAACTGGAAATATTGGAATTGCAAGTTGCAGGTGAGTAGACACGCATCGTTTTAATGAAACAAACTTATTGTCAGCTGGTTTGGAAATTGTGTATACAGCAGATTTTTTCATTTTTGGGGTAATTTCCATCTCTGGCAAATAAATGCCTATAGTGGCTATAGGTAAAAGGGTAGCAGTCACCTATCATCATTAGTTTGTTTATGCTAACATATTACATTAATTTACTACTATATGATAGTGAATACTTGCGATTGCAAGTATACATACAGTATTTTAGGGAACAAAATATAAATAATATGTGCATTTACTTACTCATATAAATGCTGCGTGAATATGAATTACCTTGTAAATGTTACCTTCTCATAACATTGATGATATGCATACTTTCCAGTAAATCTTTTTGTAGATTATGAACAAGAATGATTTCTATTTACATTAACTTTATAGTATCAGTCAGTAAATGCATTTTGTTACTCACTGAAGTCACTTTTCTGTATATTTGAGCTGCATTTTGACATTCAGAGTAGGGATATTCAGAAGTAGCCATTTCAAGCATACACATCCCAAATGCATATACATCTACAGCTTCATCATACTTTTCTTCGTACATCTCGGGTGCCATAAACTCTGGTGTCCCTGAAAAAACGAAACCCGAGATTAGAGGGTTACATTACGCAGAAACAACCAAAAATGGGTATTTTATATGCTAGTATTTAAACGCTTTCCATGCACTAATTAGTTTGTTTCGTTGTTTTGGGGCTAAAAGACCACATTTGGGAGGCGCGCATTTTTTAATTTGGAATTTTGACATTTGGTCATCCTATGCCCATGTTTTATTTGGGACATCTTTAAAGCCAATTCAGTTTACTCCATAATACCATATTTTTTTCCAACACCCAGGCTGGTAATGCTGGTATTTTAACTCTTTCCATGCACTGTTTCTACCACCAGCCTTTGTCCTTCGAGGCTGGAGGTGCGGCAATGACGTAAGGATTAGGGGGCTGGGCTGGAGATGACGCCAGATTTAAAAACCCAGAAATGCTGGTACCCTGTTGTGGTCCTTTACTGTGCATTGAAGCCTGTGTTCCTGATCTGGGAAATATTGACCCTTTGCCTGCCTGACTACTCTCTGCCTGGTGATTTTGTACTTCTGCCTGATCTCTATGCGTACCAGTTTGGCTTGTTTGACTACCCGACTTGTGTTAAGATCCCTGGCTTGTATGACTGCCCACTATGACTGACCCAGTTATCCTGGCTATTCTGTTTGTGTTAACCTTTGCTTTGCTGAGTTTCCTGTTATGTATCCTGTCCTGAGCTGGCACCTGAACCAGCATTCATATCTACTGAATACCGGAACTTCCCTGCTTGCACTAAGGAATCCTTGCTGTTGGGATCCTCTAAGTCATGGTTTGCTCCTCTTGTAAGTGCCTCTGGTGTGAGCAGATGCGACAGATATTTTTTTTCTTTAAGTAAAAATTTACAGCTCCTGTTAAATGTCATGACATATAAGACCTCAATATGTGTTCAGCAATATCTTGTCATCTTGCCCCCTTGTCCTATTTGGTACATCTTGGAATCTACCAGCCTTTGTCAAACTTGATGGTACTCAATGGCTATTTCAAATGCTAGTATTTTAACTCTTTCCATGCCAAGATTTTTGTAAAGATAGAGCAGTAATTTTAGGACTTTTTTATTTTGCTGATAGTGACATGTTATAATTTATTTATTTTACTAATCCCTTTGTGATTAGTAAGCAGGGCTCCATTGACTTGCCTGGTTTATTTTTTAGTGGGCATGTCATCTTGTGAGAGGCAAAATCTATCACTATAGAGCTGATCTTATGATCAGTCAAAATGAGTCCTGGGTGGGTTTTCGGTGTTGCTGGCCTTGATATAGAGGCATTTCAGCAACACAGATCGAGCTAACTGCTAACTTTTTCTAAAGCAGGTGGCAAGAGGACCTTGTCGCTTAGGGGAGCAGTCAGAAGGTGCCCCTGCTGCATTTTTCACTGATGCTGAATGCCTCAGTATCGAGGCCTTACAGCAACACCAAACCCGTTTAACCCCATTACGTACCAGGATGAATTTCCGTGACGTGCCTGGCACATCAACTGCCGTCAGGGGGTTAAGTTATTTTTCTATTATTTCTCTAGGCTCTATGTATGTTACATAAAGGGCGATAAATATTTAATTTTATACATATTTATACACATGCACATATAGATTGTTTGAACCAAACCAGGAATAATGGTGATTACTCCCCATTTAGCACCAAATTTCTGGCAGTACTTTTAAAATAAAAATAAGTATTCTGGGAAATACTATTGTTCAAAAAATGATTTATGCTTGTACCTATAACACTCTTTGCAAAAGAGGCACTCTTTAAGGTGGCTAAACCTAGGTCTCCTATTTTCACAAAGCCGGTGGGTCCTGTGATGAAGATATTGTCACATTTAAGGTCACGATGGATGATTGGAGGGCTACGCGTATGGAGGAAATGAAGTCCTTTAAGGATCTGACGGCTCCACCTCTGCAAAACTTTTAACTTCATCTCTTTGAATCTTTTTAAATAGCTGAAGAAAAAAAGATTAATTAATAAAAAACACTTTCTTTAAAGATATATAATACATAACAGCCTTTTTACAATGTGAAATCTCTTTTACTTATGGGTCGGCCTTAACATAAGGTCCAATCAGAGTGTACATGTTCCACTATGATTAGCTTTTTTCCCAAAATAAATATCTCTTGAACTTTCATTTTTAATGATAGAGGGTTCCTGTAGGACAGAAACCTGCTAATAGACTAAGTATCAGTAGCACATAGGCACAGTGTACAGACCAGATCCCTCGATTTTGCCTATATATTTCTACCCTGTACAGTACACACTACTGTTTTCCCTAGCCACACACAGAGCCCCAAGAATGCAAGCAGCCAATCACAGCTCCAATAATAGAGTGGGCACAGCTACCCATGTCCAGTATGGTAGCCTGAAGTGGGCTGGGACAATGGAAATGGCATCATGTAAGAGGAGGAGTGTGGAATATGGTGACCAGGTGAAAGCACACAAGGTAGAGAGAGAGAAACAAGGGATAAAGAGACAGTAAAACAAGGGAAGGGAGACAATAGAGAAAGAGTCAAGAGAGGGAAGGAGAGAATGGAAGGATGAGAGGGAGAGAGGGAAGAAAGAGGAAAGAGTGGAAGAAGGAGGGAGAAAGAGAAAAAGTGGGAGGAAGAAGGAAAAGAAAGAAGGGGAAAGGGAAAGAAAGCAAGTAGAATAGAAGTGTAAGGGAGAGAAATGGAGAGAGAGAAGCTATTTAAATTGTACAATGTACCAATAAAATTGCATTCCTTACACGCAGAACAACAGCAAACAACAGGTATTGTTTAATAATAAAACTCACGTCTTTAAAGTCCCAGATGTCATTAGCTCAGTGACCAGGACAATACAGATCTGTCCCTTCACTGTTGATTTCCAGGAATCATAAAACCTAACAATGTTAGGGTGTTGTAGACCTTTTAGCATCTCCACTTCTTCACTGAATCTTTGACGCTCTACTTTAGTAAGTTTTCTTGTCTAGAGAAAAAGAAGAATACCGTTTAGTGCACAGATTATGATAATTTTAGTACATAGGTAGCTCGAACAATGGTTATCAGGGTCACTTGTGACAGTAGTGGCAACTGAAAATGTTAATTTAGTGGCTGGTACTGACATGGTATAACAAGAGAAAAACGAGTACCAGGGTACTCTTTATATAAAAAAGACAGGGAAGGCAAGAAAGGAGGCCCAAAATGTGAAAGATGAAAATCTAACACAAGTTAGTGAAGAGAACATAAAGTCAGCTTGCTTGCATAACAATGTGATAAAAGTACCGTAACATGTGTAGGTGTGATTTATAGAACCCTTGTACAAGAAGAAGAGTTAATCTATTAATTAAGGAAATAGTTAAAATGACATTGAAGTAGGAGGTTATAATTATGGGTGACTTTAATTGTCAAAGTAGCCGGTTGTGCCAGGAGTACAGATATTCTAAATTCCCTACTGGGATTATCTTTAAAACAAGTAGTTGAGGTGCCAACTGGTAAGGAGGCCATATTAATTTTAGTGTTCACAAAGAGAGATTAGGTGTTGAATATTACTATAGGTGACATTTTGGAATCTAGTGATCATCAGTTTACTCGCACCACGCAGCAGAAAATTGTATTAGGCTCCTAAGAGCAAAACATTAAAGAGACTAGGGCTGCAACAACTAATCGATAAAATTGATAATAATCGATAATGAAAATCGTTGCCAACAAATTTCATTATCGATAAGTTTAATCGATTTTTATCGATTATAAGATGAGGGTTTTTTCAGAGCAAACGCTCTGAAAAATACCACTCGTTTTATAATCCGTTTCATTCAGTGTGACTCACAGCAGTTACTACTTACAGTCCCTCCCTGCAGTCACTCTAACGGTTGGCCTCGCCCCCTTTCTGCTTCCCAGTCCCTCCATGCAGTCATTCTGATTGGCCCCACCCCTTTCTTTCTCCAAGTCCCTCTCTGCAGTCACGCTGATGATTGGCCCCGCCCATTTCCTATAGAATCCACATGGCTCAGCAACTCAGCTAACTGTGCGTTAGGGGCTGCTGAAAGTTAGGGGAGGTGGGGGTTAATTTAGGGGCAGTTATGGTTAATGGGGTGTTTAGGGTTAATTTAGGGGAAGTTATGGTTAATGGGGCATTTAGGGTTAATTTAGGGGCAGTTATGGTTAATGGGGTGTTTAGGGTTATTTAGGGGCAATTATGGTTGATGGGGTGTTAAGGGTTAATTTAGGGGCAGTTATGGTTACTGGGGTATTTAGGGTTAATTTAATGCTGAGGACTGAGGGTTAATTAATTTAATAAGGTTAACTTAAGGTGCAGTTAGAGGTAAAAGGGGACAAACTAAGGGGAATCTAAATCCTGGGGGGCAGTGAAGATTAATCCTGTACTTCTTTATAAAAGTATTGTTTCAGTGTGCTGCGAACGAGTCTGTGAATCTATGAGGGCACTATGGGATATCTGGGGGGGCGTATAAGGCATATCTGGGGAGGATGGAGTGACATATCTGGGGGTATAAGGCATATCAGGGGGCACAGTGGCATATCAGGGTGGTATAAGGCATATAGGGTATATAAGGCATAAGCTGGGAGGGCAGAGGGAGAAAAAGAGTCAATTGATACATATGAGTTTATCGAGAAAGAGGTTCTACTTTAATTGTCTAAGGTAAAAAGAAATAAGTCAAAGGGGGTCTGATGGGATACACCCAAAGTTATTAAAAGAGTTCAGTGGTGTACTAGCAAAAAGCAATTTATTTAACCACTCTTAACACCTATAGACTTACTGGTACCTCCAGAAAAGGCAACGCAAGATGTCTTATGGACATATCAGTACGTCTTGTACAAAATGCAGGGCACACTCCTGTGCACACCACATCTGGCCTGCTTCCACTCTCGGGGGCTGCCCCACATCCAAGGCCGTCCCAGAGATCCACCTATTTGGGAGCAACATGGCATGATTGCGTTGATGACCAATCTAAAATGACCAATACTGGCCATAGAGGTCTCTGTCCTGTAAGTC
Organism: Spea bombifrons; assembly: GCF_027358695.1. Taxonomy (NCBI): domain Eukaryota; kingdom Metazoa; phylum Chordata; class Amphibia; order Anura; family Pelobatidae; genus Spea; species Spea bombifrons. Next base: position 7,941,993 of record NC_071099.1, read on the forward strand.
CTGACCCGATGGAGAGTAAAACACCACACATAAACCCCCTCTGAAAACACATGTGGGCCAATCTGCGTCCGAGCTCCATAGTCTTTAGAGTCTCTGGAAATGTGACACTCTGTATCAGGGGTACACCAAGTCCTAAAATTAGCACTATAGTTTCACAAAAATCCTTGCATGGAAAGAATTAAAATAATGACATTTGTAATATCCATGGTGTGTCTAGTTTTCAAAAATATTTGATGGGATATATCTAATTGGTCAGGTTGAAAGATGTCCCACATAGGACATGGGCAGAGACTGACCAGATGTCAAAATTTTTAAAAAATGCACACCTCCCAAATATAGTATTTTAGCCCACAAGCAACCCAACAAAAGTACACATGGGTGGTATCGCTGTACTCAGGAGCTGAATACATATTGTGGTGCTGTTTGGCTGACATATACCAGGGGCTGTAAGTTGTTTCCTAAAAATACCCTGAGGTGTCTAGTTTTCAAAAATATATGGTTTGATGGTTTAAATTGAATTGGTCGGCTTCAAAGCTGTCCCAAATAGAAGACGGGGCAGAATCTTCAACATGTCAAAATTAAAAAATCTGAATTTTGCATGCCTCAAATGTGGCCTATTACCTCCTAACAACTCGAAAAACCTCTGCATGAGGGGCATCATTATACTCAGGAGATGTTGCTGAACACATATTGCGGTGTTGTTTATACCTTAAGTAAAATGTTACCTTAAGTAAAATGTTACCTTAAGTAAATTATATGATACAATCAAAATTATGGCATCTAAGGAAAGCCCTCCCTGCCCTGAAAAAAACAATATATAACTTTTGTGGGTACAGTAAATGAGAAAGAAGAAAATTACAGCTAAACACAAGCACAGCAGAAATGTTAAAACAACCATTTAGACAAGGCAAATCGAAGGGTTTTTGTAACATGAATCATGAGAGGAATTAAAGCTGTCCCTTTTATAAACTTCAGACTTCTTTGGATAAATCTGCAACAAGGATATGTTTTCCTCATCTACACATTTTTCATTTGCTTCTGGTCAAGATGATCTGCGCTAGTTGGTGAGGTAATTGATGGCTGGCTAGAGCGCAGATCTTAGCAATCAGAGATACAGTTGATTTGGGTGGTCCTAGCACAAGTAGCTAAGTGCAGGACCAGGGGGGCGGTTTTATGGTGCGTGGCAAGCAGTGTGTGCACCATGCAGAGAATGTTATACTACACCTATCTCAGTACCTTCAGGGACCCCAGACAGTCATCAATATTGCATCACTTAGCTAACAAATTAGATAAGTTGCTTCATATATTTTATTACCGTTTGCTTTGAAATAAATTGTCAGAAACACACATTGTTTCTATGTCTTTATTTTATATAATGAATTGACTTTACACACATCAAGGCTAATGTCTTAAATAGTCCTTGGTCTCAGCTTAGACTCCCATGCATGTTAAAATGTTCTCACTGTTTTAACCTTTACCACTTCTGCTGTGGGGGGAGGGGCGTTCCACTTATTTACACTTTATTTTTAGATTATGACTTCTTCTAATGTTTCTTCTCACTTAAATATTCTTTTCTCCTGTACTTTGTTAAATCATGTGAGATACTTAAATGTCCATATCACATCTCCCCTCTATCTTCTTTCCCCCAAGCTATACATATTGAGATGCCTTAGTCATTCCTGATCATTTTCATCCTGCAAAGCTTTCCCTATTTTGGTAGCCCTCCTTGGAACTCTCTCAAGAATGTCAACATCCTTCTGGAGGTAGGGTCTCCAGAACTGCGCACAATATTTTAGGTTAGTTGTGACCAGGTATCTGTAAAGTAGTGAGACCACCTTCCTTTCTCTGCTACTAATGCCCCAAGCTATACAACCGACAACCCTGCTTGCTTTTTTCCAATGCTTTTTATCTCACAAGCAAATTATATTGCACTTATCAACATTAGACTGCAGCTATTACACTCCTGACTATTCTCCTAATCTACTTTAAATCATTAGCCATTTGGCTACACTATTGCAAACCTTTTTATCATCTACAAATAGGCATACCTTACCATTAAGATCTTTTGTAATGTTACTAAAATATTAAACGTAAGGGATTAAAAAACAAGTTGTCATTGTGTAATATACTATAATTGGCTCTTATGACATCACTTAATAAATACTTAAAAACAAGGTGATGTATTATAGTTAATTGCACTTTGAGAACTTCAAACAATTCAATTTTGCAAAATACTTAATATTTAAATAATAACAATATATAAATAATACCAATGTTACTGTCCATTACACACTGATTATTTTAAACATGTCACAAACATATAAATTATCCCTGTTGAACACTGTAGCACTTTAAAGTATTAAGAATAAATAATTAGATTATGTCATATTATTATGTATCTGGCAGAACATGCTGGCATTAAATAAAAAAAATAATAATGAGGGGTGTCAAGGTAAGATCTACAAGTTTTATAGATGTTCTGCACAACATGTCATTGTCAGAGTAATAGTAGGTACACACCCTTTATGAAAACGTTTTATTAAGGCAGTTTGATATTGATACCATATTTTTAGTGTGTTACTGGTTACTATAATGCTTTAATTTTGTTATAAAACTAATAAAACTGACAGCTTGTAATAAAACAATCAAATTTTAATCAACAGAATGAACAATCATAGCATCATACACACCAAATCCCCATTAACCACTTTGCTTGCTACTGGCACATTTTCACTATGCCTTGTGTCATGGAACTCCATAACCCAAAACCCTTTACTCCCCTTTCCTTCCTGAATGCCTCCTTTTTCTACGTGCTCATATATACACTTTATTGGGTACACCTATGATATATGTTATACCATGTTGTGAGTAAATGTACAGATCAGGGTGTTGCTGTAGATGTTGTCTATTTAGATTTTGCAAAACCATTTGACACTGTTCCAGACCAGGGGTTATTGTCTAAGAGAGGATCTTATCAAATGTACAAATATATACAAGGTCAGTATAAACAGCTCTCTGGCGATCTATTCACCAAGAGGTCTCTACGGAAGACACGTGGGTGATCAGTTGAGATTTGAGGAAAAGTGATTTCAGCATCAGCAAAGGAAAGGGTTCTTCACAGTAAGAACAATAAGAATATGGAATTCTCTGCTTAAGGATGTTGTATTATCCAACTCTGTGGATATTTTTAAGAAAGGTCTGGATGCATTTCTGGTTAAGCAAGTTAAGCAAGGGAGTAATCTGATTACCACGATGGAATCAAGAAGGATTTTTTTCCCTGTTGTGAGCTTTGTGACATGGTGCATTATCCTGCTGGAAGTAGCCATCAGAATATGGGCACATTGTGGTCATTTCTAAGATCGTTTGAGCAGGGCCCTCCTCACCTGTTGACTCTGTAAGTCAAATTGTTATGTTACATACTACTTGTTGTGTCCTGTCCACCCATTGTACAGCGCTATGGAATTTGATGGCGCTATATAAAACAATAAATAATAATAATAGAGGGATGGAGATGGTCAGCAACAATACTTAGGTAGGCTGTCACATTTAAACGATGCTCAGTTGGTACTGTGACAAACCCTGTAGCACGAGGGCCATAAATGCCACAGATAGGGGTCTTAAGCACAGTCCTCTAGGGCAATCAAAGTCAGGAGCACCAGCTTGTAGCAAAAACAGTGCTTTATTTTTAACTGCTCAAACCGCAAAACTAAATCATAAAAAGAAAAACCTAGCTCCCAATTGGAGCCCTCTCTAACTAAACTATGCTGGCCCAGACTGGCCAGCCTAAACACCCACTAACTTGACCTCCCAGCCAGACCCAGCTAAGCCAGGCTCTGGAAAACCTCCCCCAGACAGTATACAAAAGCTCCAGGTAGGTAATGCCTCACTTGGCTCACGGATGGTCCTCTTCAGGGCCTCTCCTTGCCCTGGGAGCACAGGGAAACGTCCTCTTCCCCCAGGGAAACGTCCTCTCTCAGCTCATGCTCCAGGAGGTTTTAATACCCAGCACCTGGGCCTCATGCAGGCCCCATAGTAGTCCCGGACCAGATCCTGCAGACCTCTAACCTCTTGGAAAAGCTGGCACGGATTTTCCACTGAACGGGGGGGATGGAGCATTGGCCCACCCTGCTCTCCAACTGCTCCACCCCAAGGACCCATATGTATGATCTTCATAGCACCTGCGCTTCATAGCCATGCTAATCATCTCTCTAGGGTTAACAGCCTCACAGTACTAAGGGGCCCAAAGTGTGCCAAGAAAATGTTCCCTATACCATTACACCACCACCAGCCTGAACCGTTGATACAAGGTCGGTGTTTCCTTGAATACAAGGTTCAGGCTTGAGGGTACCAAGCACCCTGAGTGAGAGATTGAATAATTTTGAATAAATGGATATCCGATGGGCCTGTCATAGGTTCTGTATTATTCAGATTACCTAACGTTTATAACAATGCAAGGTATGTACTCACAACCAAATGTTTGTTAGCGTAAAGGGCTAATCTCTGTATAATAGTGGTAAAATTACCCCTAGAGCCTGACACTGGTTATCACTCATATTTGACAGTGTATTCTACTTCGAAGGTATGTGGGTCAGAAGACTCAGCGTTTGTTCATGCCGAAACTGGTCGGTGTTTCCATTAATAAAGAGGAGAACTGTTCTTCACCATTATCCTGGCTGAGTCTTCTTCATATTCATTATTGATGGTGATACACTTGTATCCAGTGAGTACCTACTCCTCTGTTTCCCCTGTCTCTCTCATTGAGAGCTTTTTGATTATTACAGAGATTTACACTGAAGAGAAAATTGTCTAAGTCATAACATGTATTGGAAAGAGCCAAACTGGGATTAACAGATATAGGAAAGGCTGAACTTGATGAACGCATGTCTTTTTTCACTCTACAGAACTATGTAACTAACTATGTAACTAACTATGTATTTTAATGCATATGATAGCTAAGTGGGGATTTTTCAGAATTCCCTAATATGTATTTGCCCCTTCCCAAATTCCAACTATTTGCCATGCAAGGAGATGTGTCTGGCCAAACACATTTACTGACACATGATATACTCACACCAGATTTTTACTAATGAAAGTCTACAGACATAGTTAACACTGTTTTAAATAATAAGCTAAGTGCCAGGGTTTAAGTGGAGGAAAGTCACACGATAAAGGATGTTTATTGGGAAAAATGAGATAAAACCAGGTTTATGTGAATGGTAACCTATATTTCAGCACTGCATTTTATGCTCACAAAGAACATATGTTTTTTCAACGAAACTCTCCCTTTGAGAACACTTCATTGCATGTTCCTTGTATATGTAAAGTGCCATTCTGAAACCACCATTTGTTATACTTGGTTTTCCCAAAAAACATTTGACGGATTACAGAGGCAGAATATGACAAGCAATGTATGTCAGCAAACACCAATTAAAGTTTCCAAGTACTTTATATGCAACTTTGTCACAATGAACCAATTGTATAAGAGTCCAAATGTCTTGGAATGCTCTGTTCTTTTGGAATAGATGTCAAAAGCAACATAGGTGACAGCCAGAAATTAAGAGCCACTTTAACCCTGTTCTGGGTACATTTCTCTGAGCTCACTGGTGCATTGTAGTTTTTCCATTTATATTGATGCCAAGCATTAAAGCTCATAACAAGACAGAAAAAGTAAGGAAAATATATTTTTCATGAGGGAAAGGGAACAGAAACATGAAAATCATATAATGCCTCTAGCCCCCCCCAATGCCAAATATCCCTGTGGATCTATATTTGTAAAATACATCACTGAGCCACTGTTTTTTTATTTATTTACTGTGTATGGCTGTCAGGGTAATAAAGCTGATGAATGTAGTGTTTTAAGTAGTCATTACTGCATCCAGTCACCCTACCCATAAACAATAGCTTTTGTGCTGTAAGTTAGGTGTTAACATACCACATTTATAAGAGGAAAGTCTACATGGTTAAAAGGTTATGGACTTCGACAAAGGCAATTCCTCCCGCTGGGCCAATCCGAATTCTACAAAAAAGCCACTCGGATGCCTAATTCAGGCCAGCCTGCTCATAGAGTTGGGGCTCAGTGGGGTCATGTAACAAAGCATTAAGTTAGTTAAGTTAGTATTAGCAGTAGCATAGTGCAAACTGCCTCAAAGAAAGGCATAGGCTCTGTGTAAGGTTACTGAATGGGTGTGTGTTGCAGTGAGTGTGTGTCTGTATGTTAAAATAAGTCTGTGTTACTGTTTGTGTGTAAGTGCGTTAGTGTTTGTGTTATGGTATGGAGCAAGTAGGGGGTGGAGCAAGTAGAGTTTACAGCGTGGATCTTAAACAGGAAGAGGTGTGACCTGAAAAATTAAGATTATGTAATATGTGAGTTTAAGCCTACAGCCGCACAAAACCTAAATACACAGCTGGATGCTTGGGATGGCAGGGTACAAATAGTGAACAGTACTCCCCACAGACCTTGGTTATGCTCCCGGTGTCAGTAAGGATTACGCCCTTGTTTGCTTTATTTTGAATGATAAGCTACGTTGACCATTTAGGTGTTAAAATGCTCTTGTCACTGCTAGAAGTATAGAACTTTGTGTGTGCGACAGTACTGTGTGTTTCCACAATGTGTGTATATTCCCTGCCAATTGGATTCAAGATTGTCCTGGGATCTATCACATTCAGTATGTGAATCAACAAAATCATACCTGAATTTTGTGTTCAGATCTTAAAGCTAGTCTTGTCCTATAAAGGTCAAGATCTACCCATGCATTAAAATAACCTCCTATAATTACATCAGAGTAATACATACTGTAATTCCCAATAACATTACATTTAAAGACGTTAAATCTCTAAAATAGCTTTATAAAGTATAATAATAGTGTATCTTATAGAAAAATAGGTATAAGGGAGTTATGTTCATTTTATGCATTTTCTATGTAGGGGAGGTACCTGTCCTGCACCTCATTCATGGCCCACCTTTGTCCTATTCTTTCCCTCCGTGGCTGTTGTGTAAATGAAATCAGGGCTATAATATAATTTTCTTAATTGTAGCCACAGTATATGTGGCATTCCACCAAATGCAAAGGCATAGAGGAAGTGATATGGGGAATACATTGATTTGGCTATGCTCCCTCACAGGGGTTTATATATCCTGCTATCCTGAAGAAGCTTCACTCCCTGGGTAGGAATTAACTCCCCTGTACTGAATTACAGAGGGCTGTATGAATATTTATATTATTCAAACCAGAGGAGTGTGTCCCAAACAAAACTCACTACTACCATAATATATACAATATAAGGAGTGTTTCTAGATAGCAGCTATCCTACTTCAGATGTTCCATGGACTCAAAATTGCATTGTGTGTTTCAAACAGAGGAAGTAGCTGATGATTCAGTATAATGTAGTGAGAAACACCAAATATAGGTTTATACTTTTAACCTTACTTTTAAAATAAAACTGTCACTAATGAATTAAAAATATAACATATCTACATCCTTCTGGAGATACGGTCTCCAGTACTGTACACAATACTCCAAGTGAGGTCTCACCAGTTCTCTGTACAACGGCATAAGCAGTTCCCTCTTTCTACTGCTAATACCTCTCGCTTTACAACCAAGCATTCTGCTAGCATTACCTGCTGCTCTACTGCATTGTCTACCTACCTTTAAATCCTCAGAAATAATTACCCATAAATCCCTTCCTCGCACTTGAGGTTAGCACAGTATCAAATATTCTATACTCTGTCCTTGGGTTGTTATACCCTAGATGCATTAGTTTGCATTTATCCACATTAAATGCCAGTTGCCACAGCTCTGACCATTTTTCCAGTTTACCTAAATAATTTGCCATTTGGCTTATCCCTCCAGTAACATCAAGCCTGGGCAGACGTGCATAACTGGGGGGCAGGTTGGAAAATAAAAGGAAATAAAAACAAAAAAATTTTTTTTCTCAATCATAGCTTTTATTAAAAAAAATAGTTTACATAGGTTACATGAATTAACATTTACTAGTAAAACTTTTTTTCCTAAAGGGTCGTCATATTTTTAGGCTTTTTCTTTTTTTCCTACATTAATATTCAGATTTTGGGGGGTTGTCTTATAATCAAGCAAATACGCTATATATAAAAATATGATTGTTAACAGCAATCACACTCCTATCATACCCAGGCAAACCAAGGTTCCAGCATGTACTGGCTGATTTGGCATGATAAGAGTGTAATTGTTAACGGCAATCACACTCCTATCATGCCCAGGCAACCAGTAAATGCAGGAACTTGGGCATGATAGGACTGTGATTGCTGTTATCAATCATACTCTTATTCTAAATGATACCCAATAAACTTTATAACGCAGCTTTATAAAACTTGTGTAGTGAGGTTCCCACAAAATGATATAACTACAGGAAATCTGGTATCATCATTGCCTTCAAATTCAACCTTATATCAGCTAGTGGATCAAAAAGAAATTTCAGTTTCTTGGAAGCCTAGCCAGTGGAAAATACCACAAGGCAATCAGAACATAAACCAGTAATGTCATACCAAGGTCAGACTGTCCCAACAGGGGCGTAACAACAAATCATAGGGCCCCAGTGCAAAAATTGCCCCACAGTGCTGTGAAGCTTACCCGAGAGCCATTTGTCTTAAAAAATAGCCCCCAATAATTAGCACCTGTTAACATTGATACTCTAAAGTATTTGCTCTTTCTTCACCCTGACACTAGATTTGTACAATACGTAATTTTCATGGTGAGTTTCACACTAGCATTATTCTCTTTCCATTCTCGTGCTATGAGTGCCATAACCCTTTATCAGCGGCTGCTGAATCTGACTCATAGCTAAAGAGGTTGGGAAAGGATTTACCATAGTCCCATTTGGAAGGTCAGCCAATTAGGAAATTGGTCCCTTGTTCATTTTTGAATCTTTAATCTGAAACTTTCTCAGTGCAAAATACAAAAAAAATGTCAATGCAATTCTCAGCGTCACCCAATTTAGACAAGGCTGCTAGCTGTCCAAAATTGACATCTCAGATACTTTTAAAGTACTAACCATTAACCTAAATTTTGGCATCTGCATGCATCAGTTCTATTATTCCCTCTGTCTAGCCAACATACAGATTCAAAATCAGTCATATACTAGCCAAGTGGTAGCTGCATGTAATATATCTCTCAGATTAAAAGGAAAACACTTCGATGATACAATTACAGATACAAGGATTATAGCATTTATAAAGAGGGTATAGATGAGAGTGAAGTCTGCAATGGGGAGAGTGACAATGTTTTTCAGTCCTGACCGAAATCCATAGTGTCAGCGAAAGTGGTGATGAAACTGTAAGGATGAAAGAACCAATACCTTACCTTCTGCCTCCACAATCCGCCAACACTCCAAGGTTCCTTCAACATGTTTTAAAGTGGGCCTGTGTTGAGGATGTTAAACATCAACAACTCATTGAAGGTTTGAAAGCTTCAGGCCCTGGGCTCCTGGAGGGGCCTGAGGGCCAGCATCCTACCTACAGACCGTGGGCCCTGGCCTTGGAAGGAGTTCTGTTTTTCGGAAGGTGGGTCCAGGTGGCCCGTTTGGACTACTTCTTCCCACTAGTACAGAGTGCCATGTTTCCCCAATTATCAGAGACTCTAAAGACTGTTGAGCTCAGATACAGAGTTGGGGTACCTACATTTTGGAAGGGGGCTTTATGTGGGGTGTGTTACTTTCCATCAGGTCAGGACTTACCTCTATGGCCAGTATTTGCAGCAAGATCCGATATTCAGTCGGTTTCAGCCAGAAGTCAGGGAATCGCCCGTGTTTACCACCTACTGGGCTGAGGTGGGCTGAGTCGTGTGCAAAGGAGGGCCTGATTGAGAACAGTGTTTTTGGCTGTTACTATTGTATGTAAATTATAATTAATACATTTTGCAGTATTTCTCTCCCATGTGTTTCTATTCCGCTTGGTTATTATCCATTGTAATGCTCCCATGGTCAGGAAATTGCAAAATTGTTTTCTACTTACCGTTATTTTCTATTCCTGGTATTCTGTTTTCATGTTTTTTGAGGGGGGGGTTGACTTTATAATGCAGGCTACTGAGCAGGGGGCGATCAGGTGACCTTTTACTATCTCCAACCTATTGAATCCTGTCCTGAGGAGCTACCCATTGTAATGCTGGCATAGCCAAGAAATTAAAATTATGCTAAGTAGGAAACAATTTTGCTATATACCGTATTTGCTCGATTATAAGACGACCCCCCAAAATCTGAATATTAATTTATGAAAAAAAGAAAAAGCCTGAATATAAGACGACCCTGTAGGAAAAAAGTTTTACCAGTAAATGTTAATTCATGTAAACTATGTGAACAATTCTTTTTAAATAAAAGCTACGATTGAGAAAAATATTTTGTTTTTTTTTCCTTTTTTTTCAACCTGCCCCCCTAGTTATGCACATCTGCCCCCAGACTTGTCACTCTGCCCCATAAATGCCTTATATCCCCTGTATGCCACTGTGCCTCATGATATGCCTTTTAACCCTCTAAATGCCACTGTGTCCCATGGTATGCCTTTTGACCCCCTATGTGCCACTCTGCCTCCAGAATTGCCTTATACCCCTATATGCCATTTTGGGCAGACCTTTCCCGGCTGTCAGAGATCATGGGGAACTCTGATCTCTGGCAGCAGGGGAAGGTCTGCGCGATGGACGCAAACAACCCCCGCCGCTAAGCGCACCTCCTCCCGGCTGCAGCGGAAATTGTGTACGCAAATCGCGTAGAGCTCTACACGCTGCCCGGACTAAGCACCGGGGACTCAGAAGTACCGGTAAGTCAGACCTAGTTGAGGTCTGATTATAAGACGACCCCGATTATAAGACAAGGGGTATATTTCAGAGCATTTGCTCTGGAAAAAACCTTGTCTTATTATCGAGCAAATACGGTATATATTTGTCCTGTGTTTAGAAATACCCAATGTTCTTGTGGTTTTTTTGCAAATTATAGACCAATAAGTAGCATATTGCTATTGTAAA